>NC_091282.1:658907132-659209064 GCF_032444005.1 Ranitomeya imitator
CAATTCTTTCGTTATTTACAGCTAAGATCAGCCTTTCAATCACACATGAGGAATATGGATATGGGTTGAGCAATTTCATCTCTACCTTTAATAAGAATTCTTAATTCGCAAGGTCCTCAAGGCCTTATTTCCTCTTTATATACCTATCTGCTGTCTGTGGGAGTTGGGTCTACTATACAATCCATCAAGGGGAAATGGGAGGGAATTCCTCCTGATGTACTAGGAGAAGAATGGAAAGATATCCTGGAATCTCCAACTAAGGTCTCCCCATCAATCAATAATGAGCCAGTTGTATATAATATATCAGTCCTATTTGCACCAACGCGACTTTTTAAAATGGGTCGTCTCCACTCGCCAGAATGTTTGCGATGTCTCTCATTAGATGCAGAGTTTATCCATATGATATGGAAATGCCCTATTATTCTTCATTACTGGAAAGAGGTGACGACATTATTAACATCTCTGTTGTCAATCCCTGTCCCTCTTGAGCCACTGACCTGTTTATTTGGGGTGTGGGCTGCAGAGTCCTGGGACCATTATACTGGGATTTTTCTACGAGAAACACTCTTTATGGCACGGAAGGTATTGGCGCTACGGTGGATGGGTGGTTCTTGCCCATCTCTTAGAGCTTGGGTTGAATTGGTGAATTCAGTTATCCCGTATGAATGTACATTGTATCAAAATAGAGGATGTCCGGGCAAATTTGAGAAGATCTGGGGTAAATGGAACTCCTCTTATCCTACTCTGACGAAGGATTTAGATCCGAAACGCGCGTCGGGGTGCGCCATCTCGGGACCCGGGCTGACCCCCTTTGCACAGGTATATTATATATTCCACCCTTTACATTGCCATATTGGTATTTAGCTTCTGTTGTGGGACTGTGGCTAGATACGACTTACAGAGCATTGCTCTACATTCAGACTATCACTCTGGCACCTGGTGTTGTGCTATTCTGAAGCTCTCTAGCTACCTATAATCTTCCCCAGTTGCACCGTCTGCACACTACAAATTACAACTATAGCGGTCTATTATATCCTCTCTAGCCATTCATAGCACTTCCCTATTCGCGCTTATTGCACATTACCATTGCAGTTGCAGTTGCACTTTATTAATAATAGTTGCACTGATTTTTTATGCACTTTGGCAAGGTTACTATAAGCTTCCAGGCTTCTCTGGACATTTCTGCACGTTGCACTTTATACATTATTTACACAAATATAGTGTGAGCAGCACTTGTGTGGCCACATATATATTTTTATATATATTTTTCTGTATCCTTTACTTTTTTAGTAAATTGTTTCATCCACTGTTTTTACAAAAACATTTTTTGCAGTTATGCACACAATTTTAGTTTGTGGATAATCCTCTTTTACTATTTTTTGCACAAAGTGTGGATAGGGTATAAGTTTACATACATATATAGTTGCTTCATATATACATATATATTTTTGGACCATATCTCTAATATAAATCTTTGTCATACATATTTTATATAATTTTCTTTTGGGTGTTATATGTGTTATACGTATGTACCTGATGCTTGATTGTTTTATATAAATTGGGTCAGCCTGTACCATCTCCCACATTGTTTTAATTATCTGTTATTATTGTCCTGATTGTGCGCACAATTGTTATATTTTGAATTTTTTATCCTTATTTTGCCAATAAGATATAATAAAGGCATTTTTTGTATCTTAACTCTGCCTGGTAGCCTTTCTTGGGTCACTCTGTATTGGCTGTGGTTGTCCTCTTCTTATCCTACTCTATAGATCCATACTAATTAGATATTGTTACAGGAAGCTGGGTTTATGGTTTAGGGGGCATCCCATGAAGGACAAAATAATGTGGAATTTTCTTTTAAGCGGCGCACTAGTAGTTATTGTAGTTGGTGTTATATAATAGGTGATTTATAGGATATCAGTGATTTGACATACACAGTTTGCTGTCCTTGCAATACTTTATATGAATAAAGTACGCACCTTTTTGCATATTCAACAATGCAATATAATTACCTGTACTTTATGCTGTACCTGATAATAATGAATGCAAATGTGTGTATTGTACGGTTTATTCTGAAATTAATAAACGAATTTAAAAAAAAAAAAAGTTGCTTAACCCCTTTACCCCCAAGGGTGGTTTGCACGTTAATGACCGGGCCAATTTTTACAATTCTGACCACTGTCCCTTTATGAGGTTATAACTCTGGAACGCTTCAATGGATCCTGGTGATTCTGACATTGTTTTCTCGTGACATATTGTACTTCATGACAATGGTAAAAATTATTTGATAGTACCTGCGTTTATTTGTGAAAAAAACGGAAATTTGGCGAAAATTATGAAAATTTCGCAATTTTCCAACTTTGAATTTTTATGCAATTAAATCACAGAGATATGTCACACAAAATACTTAATAAGTAACATTTCCCACATGTCTACTTTACATCAGCACAATTTTGGAACCAAAATTTTTTTTGTTAGGGAGTTATAAGGGTTAAAAGTTGACCAGCAATTTCTCATTTCTACAACACCATTTTATTTTAGGGACCACATCTCATTTGAAGTCATTTTGGGGGGTCTATATGATAGAAAATACCCAAGTGTGACACCATTCTAAAAACTACACCCCTCAAGGTGCTCAAAACCATATTCAAGAAGTTTATTAACCCTTCTGGTGCTTCACAGGAATTTTTTGAATGTTTAAATAAAAATGAACATTTAACTTTTTTTCACAAAAAATTTAATTCAGCTCCAATTTGTTTTATTTTACCAAGGGTAACAGGAGAAAATGGACCCCAAACATTGTTGTACAATTTGTCCTGAGTATGCCAATACCCCACATGTGGGGGTAAACCACTGTTTGGGCGCATGGCAGAGCTCGGAAGCGAAGGAGTGCCATTTGACTTTTCAATGCAAAATTGACTGGAATTGAGATGGGACGCCATGTTTCGTTTGGAGAGCCCCTGATGTGGCTAAACATTGAAACCCCCCACAAGTGACACCATTTTGGAAAGTAGACCCCCTAAGGAACTTATCTAGAGGTGTGGTGAGCACTTTGACCCAACAAGTGCTTCACAGAAGTTTATAATGTAGAACCGTAAAAATAAAAAATCATATTTTTTCACAAAAATTATCTTTTCGCCCCCAATTTTTTATTTTCCCAAGGGTAAGAGAAGAAATTGGACCCCAAAAGTTGTTGTACAATTTGTCCTGAGTACGCTGATAGCCCATATGTGGGGGTAAACCACTGTTTGGGCGGATGGGAGAGCTCGGAAGGGAAGGAGCGCCGTTTGACTTTTCAATGCAAAATTGACAGGAATTGAGATGGGACGTCATGTTGCGTTTGAAGAGCCACTGATGTGCCTAAACATTGAAACCCCCCACAAGTGACACCATTTTGGAAAGTAGACCCCCTAAGGAACTTATCTAGAGGTGTGGTGAGCACTTTGACCCACCAAGTGCTTCACAGAAGTTTATAATGAAGAACCGTAAAAATAAAAAATCATATTTTTTCACAAAAATTATCTTTTTGCCCCCAATTTTTTATTTTCCCAAGGGTAAGAGAAGAAATTGGACCCCAAAAGTTGTTGTACAATTTGTCCTGAGTACGCTGATACCCAATATGTGGGGGTAAACCACTGTTTGGGTGGATGGGAGAGCTCGGAAGGGAAGGAGCGCCGTTTGACTTTTCAAAGCAAAATTGACAGGAATTGAGATGGGACGCCATGTTGCATTTGAAGAGCCACTGATGTGCCTAAACATTGAAACCCCCCACAAATGACACCATTTTGGAAAGTAGACCCCCTAAGGAACTTATCTAGAGGTGTGGTGAGCACTTTGACCCACCAAGTGCTTCACAGAAGTTTATAATGCAGAGCCGTAAAAATAAAACAAAATTTTTTTCCCACAAAAATTATTTTTTTAGCCCCCAGTTTTGTATTTTCCTGAGGGTAACAGGAGAAATTGGACCCCAAAATTTGTTGCCCAATTTGTCCTGAGTGCGATGATACACCATATGTGGGGGGAACCACTGTTTGGGCACATGGGAGGGCTCGGAAGGGAAGGAGTGCCATTTGAATGCAGACTTAGATGGAATGGTCTGCAGGTGTCACATTGCGTTTGCAGAGCCCCTAATGTACCTAAACAGTAGAAACCCCCCACAAGTGACACCATTTTGGAAAGTAGACCCCCTTAGGAACTTATCTAGATGTGTGCTGAGCGCTTTGACCCACCAAGGGCTTCACAGAAGTTTATAATGGAGAGCCGTAAAAATAAAACAAAAATTTTTTCCCACAAAAATTATTTTTTAGCCCCCAGTTTTGCATTTTCCCGAGGGTAACAGGAGAAATTCGACCCCAAAATTTGTTGTCCAATTTGTCCTGAGTGCGCTGATACCCCATATGTGGGGGGGAACCACTGTTTGGGCGCATGGGAGGGCTCGGAAGGGAAGGAGCTCCATTTGGAATGAGGACTTAGATGGAATGGTCTGCAGGTGTCACATTGCATTTGCAGAGCCCCTAATGTACCTAAACAGTAGAAACCTCCCACAAGTGACACCATTTTGGAAACTAGACCCCCTAAGGAACTCATCTAGATGTGTTGTGATAGCTTTGAACCCCCAAGTGTTTCACTACAGTTTGTAACGCAGAGCCGTGAAAATTAAAAAAAAAAATCTTTCCCCCCAAAATTATTTTTTAGCCCCCAGTTTTGTATTTTCCCGAAGGTAAGAGGAGAAATTCGACCCCAAAAGTTGTTGTCCAATTTGTCCTGAGTACGCTGATACCCCGTATGTTGGGGGAAACCAACGTTTGAGCGCATGGCAGAGCTCGGAAGGGAAGGAGCGCCATTTGGAATGCAGACTTAGATGGAATGGTCTGCAGACGTCACATTGCGTTTGCAGAACCCCTAATGTACCTAAACAGTAGAAACCCCCCACAAGTGACCACATATTGAAAACTTGACCCCCCAGGGAACTAATCTAGATGTGTTGTGAGAACTTTGAACCCCCAAGTGTTTCACTACAGTTTATAACGCAGAGCCGTGAAAATAAAAAATCTTTTTTTTTCCCACAAAAAATATGTTTTAGCCCCGAGTTTTGTATTTTCCCAAGGGTAGCAGGAGAAATTGGACCCCAAAAGTTGTTGTCCTATTTGTCCTGAGTACGCTGATACCCCATATGTTGGGGTAAACCCCTGTTTGGGCACACGGGAGAGCTCGGAAGGGAAGAAGCACTGTTTTACTTTTTCAACGCAGAATTGGCTGGAATTGAGATCGGACGCCATGTCGCGTTTGGAGAGCCCCTGATGTGCCTAAACAGTGGAAACCCCCCAATTATAACTGAAACCCTAATCCAAACACATCCCTAACCCTAATCCCAACAGTAACCCTAACCACACCTCTAACCCTGACACACCCCTAACCCTAATCCCAACCCTATTCCCAACCGTAAATGTAATCTAAACCCTAACTGTAACTTTAGCCCCAACCCAAACTGTAGCCCTAGCCCTAACCCTAATCCTAACCCTAGCCCTAACCCTAGCCCTAACCCTAACCCTAGCCCTAGCCCTAACCCTAACCCTAGCCCTAACCCTAACCCTAGCCCTAACCCTAGCCCTAACCCTAGCCCTAACCATAACCCTAGCCCTAACCCTAGCCCTAACCCTAACCCTAACTCTAACCCTAGCCCTAATGGGAAAATGGAAATAAATACATTTTTTTAATTTTTCCCTAACTAAGGGGGTGATGAAGGGGGGTTTGATTTACTTTTATAGCGGGTTTTTTAGCGGATTTTTATGATTGGCAGCCGTCACACACTGAAAGACGCTTTTTATTGCAAAAAATATTTTTTGCGTTACCACATTTTGAGAGCTATAATTTTTCTATATTTTGGTCCACAGAGTCATGTGAGGTCTTGTTTTTTGCGGGACGAGTTGATGTTTTTATTGGTAACATTTTCGGGCACGTGACATTTTTTGATCGCTTTTTATTCCGATTTTT
This sequence comes from Ranitomeya imitator, assembly GCF_032444005.1. NCBI lineage: Eukaryota > Metazoa > Chordata > Amphibia > Anura > Dendrobatidae > Ranitomeya > Ranitomeya imitator. The sequence continues at coordinate 658,913,127 of NC_091282.1, forward strand.
GTGAGGCAGAATGACCAAAAACCAGCTATTCATGAATTTCTTTTGGGGGAGGCGTTTATACCGTTCCGCGTTTGGTAAAATTGATGAAGCAGTTTTATTCTTCGGGTCAGTACGATTACAGCGACACCTCATTTATATCATTTTTTTATGTTTTGGCGCTTTTATACGATAAAAACTATTTTATAGAAAAAATAATTATTTTTGCATCGCTTTATTCTCAGGACTATAACTTTTTTATTTTTTTGCTGATGATGCTGTATGGCGGCTCGTTTTTTGCGGGACAAGATGACGTTTTCAGCGGTACCATGGTTAGTTATATCTGTCTTTTTGATCGCGTGTTATTCCACTTTTTGTTCGGCGGTATGATAATAAAGCGTTGTTTTTTGCCTCGTTTTTTTTTTTTTTTTTTCTTACGGTGTTTACTGAAGGGGTTAACTAGTGGGCCAGTTTTATAGGTCGGGCCGTTACGGACGCGGCGATACTAAATATGTGTACTTTTATTGTTTTTTTTTTTTTTATTTAGATAAAGAAATGTATTTATGGGAATAATATTTTTATTTTTTTTTTCATTATTTTGGAATATTTTTTTTTATTTTTTTTTACACATTTGAAATTTTTTTTTTTTACTTTTTTACTTTGTCCCAGGGGGGGACATCACAGATCAGTGATCTGACAGTTTGCACAGCACTCTGTCAGATCACTGATCTGACATGCAGCGCTGCAGCCTTCACAGTGCCTGCTCTGAGCAGGCTCTGTGAAGCCACCTCCCTCCCTGCAGGACCCGGATCCGCGGCCATCTTGGATCCGGGGCTGGAGGGAGCAGGGAGGGAGGTGAGACCCTCGCAGCAACGCGATCACATCGCGTTGCTGCGGGGGGCTCAGGGAAGCCCGCAGGGAGCCCCCTCCCTGCGCGGTGCTTCCCTGTACCGCCGGCACATCGCGATCATCTTTGATCGCGGTGTGCCGGGGGTTAATGTGCCGGGGGCGGTCCGTGACCGCTCCTGGCACATAGTGCCGGATGTCAGCTGCGATAAACAGCTCACACCCGGCCGCGATCGGCGGCGCTCCCCCCGTGAGCGCTGCCGATCGCATATGACGTACTATTGCGTCCTTGGGAAGTAAAGCCCACCCCACATGGACGCAATAGTACGTCTAATGGCAGAAAGGGGTTAAAGCACCGGGCCCGGATAGGTTTTCGGTTGAATTCTATAAAATGTTACAACCTTACTTCTCTTTTTTTTAATCATATTGTTGACTCGGGGTCTATGCCTGACCAATTCAGCGAAGCTTCTTTATCTTTGTTGCTAAAGCCAGGCAAGGACCCACTTCTCCCTGCCTCGTACCTTCTGATCTCCTAAACGTTGAATTTAAATTTCTTACCAAAATCATGGCTAATAGACTTCAGTGTATACTTCCTGATATTCTCACCTCATCTCAAACGGGTTTTGTCCATGGTCTGTCTATCACTTATAATATTAGGACGGCATTGGCTGCCATTACACATAGCTACCAGGTTAAAGCCAAGCAGCATATACTGGTTAGCCTTGATGCTGATAAAGCCTTTGATCGAGTGTCTTGGTTTCACCTTATTCGAACCCTTAAGTATAGATTGTTTGGCTTTACCTTTTTGCAACTTTGTAAGGACAATTTATACCAACCTCCAATCTTGGATTTGGCTTAATGGTATTCAATCAACCTCTTTTTCCATCTTTGGCGGTATGAAGCAGGGATGTCCCCTGTTACCTCTGTTATTTAATATTGCCCTGTACCATTGCTGAGATACCTGGAGATGATCCCTTCCTTTGGGCCATTGAGATCGGTCACCATACGCTTAAAACATTGGCATTTGCTGATGATATTTTACTCATGATAGCCAACCCTACGGAATCCATTCCTTCTATAATGGATGCCTTTAAAGAGTTTGGAGCAGTTTCAGGATTTCGCATAAATTACGAAAAAGCTCATGCATTGGCTATCTTCAAAACTGCTCAGAAACAGTGGCCGTTCCCTTTCCCCGTTCAGTGGAGGAGGGACTCCCTGCGTTATCTTGGGATATACCTACCCTTAAACCCCCATGATATTTATAAACTGAATGTTCGACCCCTCATTTCTGCGGTTGTACAGGAAATACAGTACAATCCTGGAAATCCCTTAATCTCTTTCCCTAAAATACTTTTTCCTTACAGACGCTGCCAATTCTATTATCTAAAGCTGATGACAGGTTTTTAACAAAAGTCTTCTGTCAATTTATTTGGGGCTCAAATTGGGGCTCTAGAATTAAGGTACCGTCACATTAAGCGACGCTGCAGCGATATAGACAACGATGCCAATCGCTGCAGCGTCGCTGTTTGGTCGCTGGAGAGCTGTCACACAGACAGCTCTCCAGCGACCAACGATGCCGAAGTCCCCGGGTAACCAGGGTAAACATCGGGTTACTAAGCGCAGGGCCGCGCTTAGTAACCCGATGTTTACCCTGGTTACCATTGTAAATGTAAAAAAAAAACACTACATACTTACATTCCGGTGTCTGGTTACGTCCCTCGCCTTCAGCTTCCCGCACTGACTGTGAGTGGCGCGCCGGCCGGCCGTAAAGCAGAGCGGTGACGTCACCGCTGTGCTCTGCTTTACGGCCGGCCGGCGCTCACATTCAGTACAGGGAAGCTGAAGGCGAGGGACGTGACCAGACACCGGAATGTAAGTATGTAGTGTTTTTTTTTTACATTTACAATGGTAACCAGGGTAAACATCGGGTTACTAAGCACGGCCCTGTGCTTAGTAACCCGATATTTACCCAGGTTACCAGTGAAGACATCGCTGAATCGGCGTCACACACGCCGATTCAGCGATGTCAGCTGGAGATCAGCGACCAAAATAAAGTCCTGATCATTCCCCAGCGACCAACGATCTCCCAGCAGGGGCCTGATCGTTGGTCGCTGTCACGCATAACGATTTCGGTAACAATATCGTTGCTACGTCAGAAAAAGCAACGATATCGTTAACGATATCGTTATGTGTCACGGTACCTTTAGTATTTTTAAGCTACAACAAACTACCGTAAATCCTTAGGTGGCCTTAATCTCCCTAATATTTGTCTATACAGTATAGTGGCTGTCTTCTGCAACTCCCTGGACTGGATCTATGCTTTCACCCGCTTCACTAATACTCCAATAGATGAGGCGATGTGTAGACCTATTAGTCTCCCTGCTCTGCTCCACCTACGACAAGCCGAGGTCCTAGTGGAGGTTAGGGATAAACCCCTACTGTGGTCAGTAATCTTGGGATGGCGCCGTGCTAGACGTATTAGTGGACTTGACCCCCATATTTCGGTGTTTCTTCCCTTCCGAGGCAATCCCTCCTTTCTACAGGGCAGGCCACCCCTCATCTATCGTGTGCTTGGTAATAATGGATGTAGACTGGTTTGTGACATGTTGGCGGACAATCAATGTCCTCTTACTTTGGAAGACACTATGTTTAAATACTGAATCCTGGAGGGAGATAACTTTACTATTACTCAAGTAAGACATTATGTAGGCTCGGTACTGCGTGATACACCGGACGACGTTAGCATGCACCCTCTAAACTTAATCTCCATTATAGCCCACGCGGGGAATTACTCTTTGAGTTTTATATACAAGTCACTGAAACCTTCCATACAGTGGTCAGACTCTTCATCGGGCCCAGTGTGATGGGTATCTCAACTAACTGACTGTCAGGTAAAAGACCCCTTGAAAGCCACATTACGTATTAACTCTGTATTACCGTATGATAGTTACACAACCATGACTCTCATGATATTCCATAGAGCATACAGCTCTGGCAAAAATTAAGAGACCACCACACCAAAACCCTGTCATGGGCAGCCCAATCTCCAGACCTGAACCCCATTGAAAACCTCTGGAATGTAATCAAGAGGATGATGGATAGTCACACGCCATCAAACAAAGAACAACTGCTTAAATGTTTGCTCCAGAAGCAGCGTGAAAGACTGGTGGAAAGCATGCCAAGGCGCATGAAAGCTGTGATTAAAAATCATGGTTATTCCACAAAATATTGATTTCTGAACTCTTCCTGAGTTAAAACATTAGTATTGTTGTTTCTAAATGATTACGAACTTGTTTTCTTTGCATTATTTGAGGTCTGAAAGCACTGTTTTTTTTTTAATTTTGACCATTTTTCTTTTTCAGAAAAAAATACAAAATTTGTTGCTTGGAGATTCGGAGATTTGTTGTCAGAAGTTTATAGACTAATTTCCATTTTACTCAAAAATATACCTATAAAGAGAAAAAACAAACAAACTAAGCTGTATATCTCCTCAGAGGTTAAATCTAAAATGTCCCCCTCAGGTTATTTTCCCTGCCCTAAATGTTTACATTGTGCAGCTGATATTTTTCATTGTTTCTGGGACTGTCCAAAAATACAGTAGGATTGGGATACACTCTTGCAACATCTGTTCAGAAGTTAGAGACTTTTAGGTGGTAAAAATACACATTTTCATTTCTGTCATGCCACTTTGCATTAATTCCTGTAAAGCACCTGAAGGGTTAATAAACTACCTGACAGCAGTTTTCAATATGTCAGGGGGTGCTGTTTTTAAAAATGGTATCACGTTTGTGGGTTTCCCAATATATGAGACCTCTAAACTCACTTCAAACATGGATAAGTCCCTAAAAAAATAAATTTTGTAAATTTCCTTGAAAAAAATGAAAAAATGATGCTACATTTTTAAACCTCCTAAAATGCTAACAAAATAAAATAACATTTGACAAATTGTGCTGATGTAAAGCCGACATGTGAGAAATGTTATTTATTAATGTTTTTGTGTGGTATGACCATCTGGATTAAAGGGATAATCATTCAAATTTAGAAAATTGCTAATTTTTTAACATTTTTCTCAAATTTTTGATATTTTTTATAAATAAACACAAAACATATTGACCTAAATTTACCATTATCATAAAGTGTAATATGTCAGGAAAAAACAATCTCAAAATCACTGGGATTTGTTGAAGCATTGCGGAGTTATTACCACATAAAGTGACACTGGTCAGATTTCAAAAATTTGGCTCCGTCACTAAGGGGTTAAATTCACATTTTTCGAGTTTGATATAGAAATGATTCTCCTGTAGACATTCCAGGACTAACTGGACATGCCTGCGATGCTCTCCCAAGGTATCTCAAAATATAAGAATGTCATCAAGATAAACAACATGTGAAGCAGCGATCACTAAGACGGTTGGGGTGCACTCACTTGTCGGCGATATTTAAACTAACAGCAACCGTTTTTCAGTTACATATGTCCATGCCTGGTTTATTACACCTCCATAAACCATGGTAGGCCATGTGAACATCACAGAGCCGACATATAGTCCATTTCAGTTGCGGTTACGTTCACACAATTCAATACCTGATGCCCGTCAGTTCACAATCCCCCAGGCTCTGGGTTACCTGCTTAACAGATTCTCCGGGTTTGCAGCCTGGCTTCATATAGGTCCTGTCACTAGTCCAGACCCTCAGTGCTTCCTGGACTTCCCAGAGCTCCACCAGCTACAGCCTCACACTAGCCTATCTGCTCCCCTTGTGGTGCAACCACGAAACATATAGGACCTTTCTGACATCACAGGAACACACCCCTGGGAGATATGTGGTTAACCAGTCCTACTCATCACTTTCTGGTTAACCCTTAAATACAGCCAGCCCTTCACTAATATACAGGTTTGTGGGACAACAAGACCCAGCAACCTGTCCTGGATTCAGATTGCAGCAGACCTCTGTCTGTGCGATACATACCTGTTTCTCAGTATACCACTAGTTGGCACATCACGTACCCTCCCTCTTTGTTCAAACCAGTGGGGATGTACACATGACTACAGTCCATGGCCCTGAGAAAAGACGTCCCTGTCGTCTCGAGCTACCAGTCGAGGGGACCCTCTCCATCTACTATATACATTGGCTCCTGGAACCTGATACCTCATCGTCACCTGATTCTTTAGAGCGCTATCATCCGTCACTGTCACCAACTTCCTTTTCGTGACAAATGTGGCACCAGATTTAGTCATCTCACAATCCCGAGTCATGACTTGGTTAGACCTCCCCCCGCCCTGGCGGTTAATACAGCAGTGTGATTCACTTCACTATGTATCTACGGTCAGGATCGACTTGGTATTTTCGCATACACTATTAGGTCTCTTGCTTAAGACCCCAGCATTGGTTTAACAGGGTATTCACTACCTCTCAACATAGTTTGCCCACTATCCTCAGCACCTCTTCGGAAAGCTCTCAGATGGTGTTTTCCCCCATCGCCTAGAGACCCGTTGTACCACTTGTCTCTAGCTTCTGCTGTGGGCCATCTATGGTTCGTTCGTTCACATTAGCGTCGCGTCGCTGTTGCGTCGGCGACGCAGCGGCGACGCACGGAAAAACGCGCGTGTTTTGCGACGCGTGCGTCGTTTTTTGACGAAATCGGACGCAAGAAAAATGCAACTTGTAGCGTTTTCTTGCGTCCGACGCTAGCGTCTAAAACGAAGCACGTGTCGGAAAACGCGTGCAAAAAGACGCACGCGTCCCCTATGTTAAACATAGGGGCGCGTCGCCGCTGCGTCGCCGACGCAACAGCGACGCGACGCTAATGTGAACGTAGCCTTACTGGGAGGACCCCCACTTCGTTGACTACCATGCTTTAAAGATAGCTTCCATTTTTGGAAGCAATGCTGTCTCGCGATCCTCACTCTTTCCAGCCTTAACTGCTGTACTTCCTTGAGGTGAGAAGAATCCGCATATTGCTAGTGCCTCTTCCCTGTCCCCACCATGAGGAACGGAACTATACCCATTTCCCTGGGTATCTTGTCTTTGTTCTTATTGGGAATTCTCACTCTCGTCACTCCAGACTTATCTACCATTTCCTGCATGATACACCTATACACACAGGGCTTATACAATGGCGCTTCCCACAACAATGCACAATCCAAACAGAAAAAGGGAGAAAATGCCAATAGTAAGATTTCAATCACTTTATTAACCATTTTTAAACAATTAAAAAAAAAAAAAAATGAAGATACAAATGCAAAATACAACCGCCCAACTGGGTAGTGCACCCCTATATATTAAATCAATGTCTCCATAAATTACCTACCATATCACTCAGATACCACATACAAAATTATTGCTTATATTGATACATATATTAGCCCTATTACATGGGAATAAATAAATTATTTTGCTCATGGTGGCCTATCCCAGCCTACACTCTTCCTATAAGCATATTCCCAAAGTTTCACTGAAATAAATTGCCCTGGTGTCACAGATGTTAAAAGAAAGCTGAGACTTTATGCAATCATTGTAGTGCACATAGGTGGCTATATATGTGTATATATCTCCTTAATAGGTAATTCCTCTATACCGCTGGTTGTTGCTATATAAAGATTCTATTTATAAGATATGCAAATATATGGAGTAAACAAAAGGTATTATATCAATCAGATAAAGTGCATAGTGCTCATTTAAAGATAACCACAAAACATGTATTACACATCTATTCAAAAAAGGTACGGCAAAACACCTCTAACATAGCATTAATTGCAGCAAACACAGGCAAAAGCAGGAGATCAGTTTAAATTTTCATAGGTATTGAAAGGGTATATGACCTAGTCAGGCAGCGTGGGTCCCCGACGCGCGTTTCACGTACAGCTTCTTCCTGGGGGTTTTTCCTTGTGTGTGAGTGTATTGTGCGTGCTTTTATATTCCCATAAGTCAATGGTGGCAGCGGTTAGGTACGTCGCTTCCGCCGACGGACTGGGCATGACGTCAACCCCCAGTGGGCGTCACGTGCCGCCGGCTCACACACCCCCATCCGACGTGTCAGGATGAGGGGGCGGAGTAAGCTACAGTACAGACGCGTCTCCAGGGAGACCCATACCTGGAAGTCTGCAGAAGCGCTCATCGCTGGAGAATGCTGGAACAAGATGTTAGTGTCCTACACTGTGCAGATGACTATTATAGCCCTGAGGCCGGTTTCACACGTCAGTGGCTCCGGTACGCAAGGTGATAGTTTCCTCACGTACCAGAGCCACTGACACACGTAGACACATTGAAATCAATGCATCTGTGCAGATGTCATTGATTTTTTGCGGACCGTGTCTCCGTGTGCCAAACACGGAGACATGTCAGTGTTCGTGGGAGTGCACGGATTACACGGACTCATTAAAGTCAATGGGTCCGTGTAAAACACGTACCGCACATGGACGCAGTCCGTGCGCCGAGCAGGAGACAGCGCTACAGTAAGCGCTGTCCCCCCCACGTGGTGCTGAAGCCGCCATTCATATCTTCTCTGCAGCAGCGTTTGCTGTAGAGAAGATATGAATAATCCTTTTTTTTTTGTTTCTCGTGTTTAACATAAAGATCCATGTCCCCACCCCCTGTGCGCCTGCCCGCTGTTATTAAAATACTCACCTGGCTCCCTCGCTGGCGCTGCTTCCTGTCCTGGCCGCACCTTCTACTGTATGAGCGGTCACGTGGGGCCGCTCATTTACAGTAATGAATATGCGGCTCCACCCCTATGGGAGGTGGAGCCGCATATTCATGACTGTAATCAATTCCAAATTGATCCCTACAGAATTCCAAAGACATCACAATATAGGCAAAGCCATAGATATCTAATCCTATTCCATGGTACACGTAGTAATCATAAAAGTTTTCAAAAACTGACATATCATATACATACCGTAATTAAATCTGAACAGTCCCTGGGATGTCAAGTCCCAAGGAGATGCACCAGGAGTATGTCGTCTTTCCACAGCCGGATTCCTGGATTTTTAATGTTGTGTATATGTATGCAGCATCAATAGTAAAAATATCTAATGTTACAAATAATAATAATAAGTTATTCTCACCCTCCGACGTCGCGCCCTGTCCTCAGCAGTGCAAGCGGCAGGTTCCGGTGCTAAGGATGCTATGCGAGAAGGACCTGCCATGATGTCACGGTCATGTGACTGCAACGTCATCACAGGTCCTGCGCTCATACCAACCCTGGGACCGGAAGCTGCCGCGTGCATCGCACACAGGCGCCAGGACTACAAGGGGCCCTCGGAAGGTGAGTATATGTTTTTTTTTATTTTAAGTCTTTTTTAACCTGTTACATACGTGGCTGGGCAATATACTACGTGACTGGCCAATATGCTACGTGATTGGGCAGTATACTACGTGTCTGTGCTGTATACTACGTGGCTGGGCAATATACTACGTGACTGGGCAATATACTACGTGACTGGGCAATATACGACGTGGCTGGGCAATATACCATGTGGCTGGGCAATATACTACGTAGCTGGGCAATATAGTACGTGACTGGGCAATATACTATGTGGCTGGGCAATATACTACGTGGCTGGGCAATATAATACATGGGCTGTGCAATATACTACGTGGACATGCATATTCTAGAATACCCGATGCGATAGAATCGGGCCACCATCTAGTGTAACATAAACACACATTATATTGTATATTTTTTATATATACATATATAACAAAAAAATTGAGAAGATCTGCATGGTGAATAAAGGCTCTTAGGCCCTGCTCTCACGAGCGTATAACACGGATGAGTGCTATGTGATGGTTTTATCTCACAGCACTCGGACCAGTGTTATATTATTCGTCAGTGCAGATCTGCTATTTTTTCTACAGACTGAAATTGGTCTGTGGAAAAAAAAATCACAGTATGCTGTGAGTTGCTCAGGAATTCGGATCGCTCGCATCCACTGAAGTCTATGGATGTGTGTGAAACATCGTCCTGCACTAAGCTGTCATCTGAGTGCAGTCTGACATCCACGGCCTCAGACATTGGAGAAGATGGAGGAATTAAGTTCTCATCTTCTCAATGTGCTCCTATTCTCTCATCCAGGAGAATCAGATCACATTAAGCTATATACAGAGCTCCTGTGTATGTCCCTGTATTACCTGCACACTGAAACTATGTGCAGAGCTCCTGTGTATAGTGTTAATATTAGTATTGTTTCTTTATTAATCAGTATTGTAGTATTTGGTCACTATGTGGTGGTAATACGTGGTCCCTCCATGGTGTAACTGTATTTGTCTCTTGAATATTATTGGTCATTTTAAAACAATTATGTGACACATTCCCTAAAAGAAAAATAAATAAAATGTACCTAAAAAGAATTTTGGATATTTTAAGACATGTTTAATAGGTTAGAGTAGAGCCCGGCAAAAAGAGTCTACCTTGCTGTGGCAGGCTTAAAAAAATAGTATGGCTAAAAAAAAAAGCTGATGGTTATGTAAGGGAACTGTTAATGTGTGATTGGTGAGGATGTGGTGCAGAAGTGGAGTTTTTCTGTGAGTGGGCAGTGGGACTGTGGAAGGTTTCGGGGTGGAGGTAGAGCCTGGGTGTAGTCTCAAGGAGCCTGAAAATTTTGCCAGTATGGGGCCCTGAAATTCCTGATGGCAGCTCTGGTGGGTTCCTCAACTTCTGCACCCTCGGTCTTCACCTGGGTCTGAGCAATGGCAGCTTCAACCCACTCTTTGGGTCTCAGCGGTGTCACCTTCAAAGGTTTTTGCTTCTTCCAACTCTTCCCCCTCAGAGTCTTTGGAGTCTTCAACCCTCTCCACTTCTTCACCCAGGAGGCGCAGTTCTTGTCTCCAGCCTCCCTAGAGGTGAATCCACCACTGGTCTGCTCTCCCTGAGCATCATGGACTCCTGCTCCACCAGCACTTCCCAGGATTTCTTCTCCCATACCTCCATCAACTGACCAACCATTATCAGCAAGAGTCATTTGGACCACTTCTTTGTGGCCCTTGCTCCTTCGGCGATGGGAGGATTTTCCGTCCTCGTTGGGCCCTTCCTTACTGTACTCCTTTTGTCTCTTAGAGTCACAGTCACCCCCGAAGTCTGTGTCACACCCCACAGTATGGTGAACCCTCAAGTTGCTCTCTAACTTGGTGTCAGCTCCACCCGTTTTAGCTACCACATCACTGCCAAACATAATGTGGTACACTTCAGGTGACGTCAGGTCAGTAAGTTGTGCAGAAGCATACCTTCCTCCGGTCACCCCTACTTCTGAGATGTCAGTTTTGGGAGGTGTTACTGCCTTAATGTACCCAGCCCCATCAGCAGAGAGCCCTTCATCCTCCTGCTGTAGAGGAGCTCCCTTCTCCCACATGTCTGAGAACAGCCTAGATTCCTGGCCTACTATCACTGGATAGCTTAAGTTCAGGACTGCAGCGACATCATGGCTGGCAATGTCATTGGCCATCTCGAGGATCACCCTGGACACCGGATAGTCTTTAGTGCCATCATGGATGCAGGTGACCCCGATCTTCCTTATGGGTAGTACATATACATTTGGCACTACTCTCACTAGGGTCACCAAGCTCCCAGAATTAACCAGTCCAACCACGCTCTCTGCAATCATCTGCAGGGCACACCCACGTAGCCCCTTGCCGGGTGGGTAGTTCATATGGCAGACAGGGCACACATAGTACACTTGTCCCCAGCAACAGTCCGTCTGTGCCACCTGTTTGACTTTGGGATGCTCTGCACCCTTTTGGGCAACTACCCCCTTTTGGGATACCACCCCTTTTGGGACTCCACCCACTTTTCGGGCAATTACACCCTACTGGGATACTGCACCTTTTGGGATTCCACCCCCTTTTGGGCACCTATCCTTTTGGGGTACTCCCCCTTTTGAGACTCCGCCCCCTTTTGGGCAACTACCCCCTTTTGGGAGAACGCCCACCACAGGAGCCGGTGGGGTGTCCACAGATCACAGAAGTGATAGAACTCTTCGAAAGCATCACAAGCAAGCCACCTCACACATGGCTGCTTCGCCTCCCATGGCTGTCGCTGGACCTCCTGGCACTGCACACCGATCCATACCTGGCATTTTGCACAGCTCCTGCTGCGGTCGCTCTTGGTCCTGGCACGCTCCTCCGAGCCACAGCAAACCTGGGTTGAGTGCGTTGATAGCTTCATAATCCCACCGAGTTACTGCCAGAAGCTTTACTCTTCGTGGCCCTGCCGAGCCACAGCCAGACGCCTGCTTCCGCATGTGCTGTTGCAGCTATATCGTTGCCCTAGCAACCAGGCTTCACTGCTGCAGAATCCAGAAACCTTGTCCGTTGCCCCCAGCAACCGAGCTTGTAGGCCTCGTCCCTTGCCCCTAGCAACAAGGCTACAAGAGTACCCGCATTCTTTCCACCAGATGTGATGTAGCGAAGATGGTTGGTGTTCACTCACTTGGCGGCGATATTTAAACAAACAGCACCATTTCTCAGTTACATATGTCCATGCCTGGTTTATTACACCTCCATAAACCACGGTAGGCCATGTGAACATCACAGAACCAACATATAGTCCATTTCAGTTGTGGTTATGTTCGCACAATACCTGACGCCCATCAGTTCACAATCCCCCAAGCTCTGGGTTACCTGCTTAACAGATTCTCCGGTTTCCCAGCCTGGCTTCATATAGGTCCTGTCAGTAGGCCAGAGCCTCAGTGTTTCCTGGACTTCCAGGAGCTCCAGCCAGCTCCAGTCTCACACATGGCCATCCGCTCCCCCTGTGGTGCAACCAGGAAACATATAGGACATTTCTGACATCACAAGAACACATCCCTGGGAGATATGTGGTTAACCAGTCCCACCCATAACTTTCTGGTTAACCATTAAATCCAGCCCTTTACTAACATACAGGTTTGTGGGACAAGACCCAGCAACCTGTCCTGGATTCAGATCGCAGCAGACCTCTGTCTGTGAGATAGATACCTGTCTCTCAGCATACCACTAGTTGGTACATCACAAACAACAAAATGCTCCAAGAAATCTCTGAAAACATCATTAATGAAGTGCTGAAAGAAGGCAGGGGCGTTGCTAAGGTCAAAATGCATAGCCGGTATTTAATATGTCCATATCTATTTCTAAAGGCAGTTTTCCACTCATCTCCCGGGCGAATTTGTAGGAGATTGAAAGCCCCTCTTAGATTGAGTTTGGTCTTGACAGAACGCCATATTTTCCAGCAACACAGGAATTAAATGGAGTGTGTATCAGTTTTTAATGGTAATCTTATTTATTTATCTGTAATCAATACATGGCCGCAGAGTTGAGTCCTACTTTTCTACAAAAAAACAAGGGTGCTCCAGCTGGTGAAGGTTGAAAGAAGCCTTTCTCTAAATATTCGTCCAGGTATTCCTTTAGTAATTTCAATTCTGGTTCAGAAAGATTGTAAATTTGCCCAAACGGAATGAATACTCCAGGAAGTAATTCAATGGGACAGTTGCAAGAACGATGAGGAGGCAGTTGATCGGCTTTTGATCTGCAGACTTCACTGAACTGCTGGTACTGAGGTGGTAGTTTATTATCATTCTGATGAGAAATCTTGGAAATTTGAATATGTTTGAGAACAGATAAATCAGCATGGCAATTGTTCTTACAGTACTCAGACGGAAAAGTAATGGCTCTCGATGCCCAGTTGATAGAAGTGTTATGAATTGAAAACCAGGGAATTCCTAGAATAACTGGAAATTTTGGAGAGGATATAAGATGAAACCTAACCACTTCATGTTGATTCGGCTCAATGCAGATTTCAAGTTTAATTGTCTTGTAACAGGTCCAGAAGATAAAGGTGGTCCATCTGCAGTTTCCATATCGACTGGCTTGGATTTAGTCCTACTTGCAATGTTATTATCAAGTGTAAATTGTAAATCCATAAAATTTCCTCCTGCTCCAGAATCTAACGCATTGTACTCTGTGGCTCTTGATTATGACCTGTATGGAAATGACAAAATGAGACGATGGTGACTGCTCTTTGCCTATATCCTGCATTAGAGATGAGATGGTCTGCATAACCGAATCTGGTCGTTCAAAAAAGTCTAAATTGCTTGCAGTTTTGACATTTGTGAAGGCTAGAGTCCTTTTATTAGGACAGTTAATGGCAAAACGTCCAGAGCCCCACAATAGAGGCGGATATTTTCTGTATGTCGCCTCTCCTTCTCTACTGCAGAAAGAAGTTTACGGATTACATCAATTTGCATAGGTTCAGGCACACTTTCCATTTTTTGTTGTTTGTTTCGCTTTCTGAAATTAGACGTAGAATCCTGTCCATGTGCCCTTGGCCCGTCTGACCATGGACGGGATAGTACGTCATAGCGATCAGCCGCGCACACAGGCGGTGTGCTGCTGATAGCGGCCAGGTGTCAGCTGATTGTCACAGCTGACACCTGGCACTAACACGAACACAGCATTCTGGAGCTGGCACAGGGACTGACAACCCCTCTGCCTTTGGATCGGAGACGTGGGGTCCCGATCGCTGCCATGGAGACTCGATGTCAACATGATGACATCCGGGTCTCCAGAGCTGAGAGACTTCCTGTCATGCGCAGTGAGGTCAGTGTAAAATACATGCAGCGCTGACAGCTTCTATAGCATGCAGATCTGCATGCTATAGAAACGATCAGCCTGCACAAAATGATTGTCCCATACTGGGACAAAGTGTAAAACATAGAATGAAATAAAAACTTTTTTTTAATAATTGTAAAAATATTTAAAAAAATAAAAAATCAATATTTATTCTATCAATAAATAAATATATGAATGAAGAAAAAATCTAAACAATAAAAGTACACATATTTGGTATCCCTGCGTCCTTTATGACCCACCCTATAAAAGTTTCCAACTAGTTAGCCCCTTTAGTGAACACCATAAAAAAACAAGGCAAAAAAAAATGCTTTATCATCATACCGCCGAATAAAAAGTGGAATATCACACGATCAAAAAGACAGATATAAATAACCATGGTACCGCTGAAAACGTCATCTTGTCCCGCAAAAAACAAGCCCCTATACAGATCGATCAGCAGAAAAATAAAAAAGTTATGGCTCTCGGAATAAAGCGATGCAAAAATAAGTATTTTTAAGATAAAATAGTTTTTATTGTATAATAGCGTCAAAATATAAAAAAATAATATAAATGATTCATTGCTCTAATAATACTAACCCGAAGAATAAAACCACTTTATCAATTTTACCACACTTGGAAAGGTATAAACGCCTTCCCTCCCCCGCCCCCCAAAAAAGAAATTCATGAATTGCTGGTTTTTGTTCATTCTGTCTTCCAAAACTCAGAATAAAAAGCGATCAAAAAGTGTAATGTGCCCGAAAATGGTACCAATAGAAACGTCAACTTGTCCCGCAAAAAACAAGACCTCACATGACTCTGTGGGCCAAAATATGGAAAAATTATAGCTCTCAAAATATGGTGATGCAAAAACTATTTTTTGCAATAAAAAGCGTCCTTTAGTGTATGACAGCAGCCAAAGATAAAAACCCGCTATAAGGCCTCTTTCACATGTCTTGATATTTCCGGTACCGGAGATGTCCGTGTCCATGTGTCTAATACTTGCGGCACACATGTGGCATCTGTTTACTGCATCAGTACTACACGGACGGGCGCCAGGGAAGAAGCGTTACAGTAAGCACTTTTCCCCTGCGTCGGGTGCTGAACACGGCTCCCATCATTCTCTCCTGCTTTGCCAGTGATCGGCACAAGCAGGGGAGAATCGGTGATCGGCAGAGCAGGGGAGAATGATGAGAGTCGTGTTCAGCACCCGGTGCCGGGGAACACTGCTTACTGTAACGCTTCTTCCCCAGTACCGATGCATTTCACATGGATGACATCCATGTGTGTTATGCGTATGCACGTGTGCTGGATGTTCTGTGGCCCGTGCTGACATTGACAAACGGACATGTCAACGTGTTTTGCCCGCGGACACTCGGTACATGGAAACACACTGATATGTGCACAGACCCCTCCCGAGTCTCTCTGTATGGCTGCCCAATGGTATAAAATTTTGTGACACACCCATGGTTTCAATATGATTACTGCTCCCCTAGATGAATTCATCGAGAGGTGTAGTTCGTGAAATGGGGTCACTTATGGGGGGTTCTGCTGTTCTCCCAGTGGGTCATGGCACCTGCAAACAATAACAATAAAATCTGGCGCTCCTTCCCTTCTGAGCTCTGCCATGTGCCCAAACAGTGGTTTACCCCCACATATGGGGTTTCAGCATACTAAGGATAAATTGCACAATAACTCTTAGGGTCCAATTTCTTCTGTTACCCTTGGGGGAAAAAAATTGGGGGTGAAAAGATCATTTTTGTGGGAAAATTATTAATTTTTATTTTTACGGCTCTACGTTATAAACTTCTGTGAAGCACTTAGGTGTTCAAAGTGCTCACAACACATCTAGATAAGTTCCTTAGGGGGTCTAGTTTCTAAAATGGTGTCACTTGTGGGGGTTTCCACTGTTTAGGCACGTCTCCAAATGCGACATGGTGTCCGATCTTAATTCCAGCCAATTTTGCGTTGAAAAAGTCAAATGGAGCTTCTTCCCTTCCAAGCTCTGCCGTGCGCCCAAACAGTGGTTTACCCCCACATATGGGGTATCAGCGTACTCAGGACAAATTGCACAACAACTTTTGGGGTCCAATTTATCCTGTTACCCTTGGTAACATAAAAAGGCAATCTTGCCTTGCGCAGGCGTGTACTATGGAGGACAGAGAATGAACTTCAATCCAATATTGCAGCCAGCATGCAGCCAGCGGGTAAGGAAAGGGTGAATCAAACACCCAAAAACCCCGCCTCCATGGCTGAAGATTGTTCCCTCCAAATTCAGGTGACAGTGTCCCTTTAAATTCCATGTGGTATATGCCACCCAGCGATGGAATTCTGAGGTATATTGAGCTACGTAAATTATGCAGTTTTTTTCAGCGGTAGCACACCGATTCGGGTCATCAAACCCTTGATCCAGAGTTGTGATGAAGGAAATTAAGTCATTAAGGAGTTCACAATTATTTTCCACATAAGTTGAGGCCCATGCATGAGTCTCATCAGTCATATTACTGATGAAAATAAGCTTTTTCCTGCCACTGCTAAACGGAGCAGGTTGCATCTGGAAACAGATACGACTTTGATTAAGGAATCCACAGTAAAGATGACAATCCCCACTGAATTTTATGGCTGCAACAGACTCTATTTTGTGTGCGAGATTATTCTGTTACAAACTGACCCGAGTTAGAGTAATGTTATTGTGGCGCCCCAGGGTCCTGGTCGTCACAGTAGCATTGCTTTTCTCACGTGGTGATGTTATGCTTGAAGGCAAGAAGGAATAACTCTAACCAGGTAACCACAAGCATGCAACACATTCACACTCCAGGCCACAAGGGGGAGCTTTTGATCCTATTTACTAGGTGACTCCCTATATATATATATATATATATATATATATATATATATATATATATCTGGTAGTCTGTAGGGAAATTTAGTCAGTTCTTGCCAGGAAACAGCAGGAGGCAGCAGAGGGTTTACGGAGCTGTGTGGCCGCAGTGCAGCAGTTCCTCGAAAGAGACATTCAGAAAGCCGAATACATTGCAGTGAACGTGCAGGAGAGCGAAGCACAGGAGAGGATACCAAGGGGAGACCAGCCCCGAGCAGGCTGCCTCCTTCTGAGGCGCAGAGACCGGTAGCTGGAACACCGAGGATCGTAAGGCTCTCCACAACTTACATCAGAGACCGGCAGGACAGCTGAATTCCACGTTCCCTGTCCGCCTTAGTACCCAGGAGGCACAGTGACACCCTTAGAAGCTGGGGCATGCTAGAGTCCCTATAAACAGCCTCAAGTCACCAGTCATACAGGTCGTGTCCTATCCTATACGGGTGACAGAGAGTGAGAACATCTGTGAGGACCTTATGTGAAGCCATAGGCAGTAAGGGACTCCAACACCACGGTGCTAGAGGAAGGCTTTGATTTCCACCTGGGTAAGGGGACTCCTAACTTGCCTCCAAGCTGGCTGGACCCTGTCTGCCCTGTGATCTGGTGCCCTGGACTGTGGCTGCCTGAAGTTGACAGTAAACAAGGTAAAGATACTGCAACCCTGTGTCCTCATTCTTTACTGCGCCATTCACCATCTACACACCAGGAGCCCTGGGGATATACTTCACCTGTGGGAAGGTATACCATCTAGCTGCCATAACATCACCCTAGAGGACCCCTTAACGCAGCGTCGGTCCCCACTGACCGAATACCACAGGTGGCGTCACGAACATATACTTTATTCCATTTAAAGACCTTTCCCTTTTACATGGGCACCTAGGGCTACGAACCGTGACATCCCGCTGTGAACTCAGGACCCGGTACCGAGTACCCCACGGCCCTGGCAGGTGACTCATTATTGCAACCACTAGGGGCATCACCGGCAGGTAGCGTAGTCAGGAGTTAGCCAGAGGTTAGTACACGGGAGCAGCAGTATAGTTTGGAGGATAAGCAGGTTGCGTAGTGAAGGGTTAGCCAGTAAGTACACGGGAGCAGCAGGTGGAAAGAGAGCTCTGACTACTGGCTGGGAGCTCAATAATCTCACAAGGAAGGAAGGGCAAAGTCAGTAGGGTGTTCAGTTCAGAGATTACAGGGTGGAGCCAATCAGGAACAACACAGGTACTAGTATCTGTGTTAGCAAGAACTGTCCAGCGAGCTGAATAGCTCAGAGGGAAAAGCTGCCGCCTGGTGCACAAGAGCTGCTGGGTTCAAGTTCTGACACAATAGAACTTCCAATTTAAAGAACACCAGGTAATGTGGAGATGAGTAGTTAGGATACCTTTAGGTATATGCTCTATACAGTCTGTATCACTGTGTAGAATAAAGGTGTGAATGCTGCAGGAAATGTATACACCATCACACATGACAAGGTTAGATACAGTAGCTCAGCAAGAAAGATCACAGGCTTGGATATACTGTACAAGGTGACCTTTAGTAATGACATTTTTTCCCTACATTCACTTTCTACATATTTTTTTTAATATCGCTCTATGCCCACCCCTACCTCATCTTTTCTTTTTATAGTTTGGGTTATAATCACCTACCACACAGTGCCTGCACTCAGTTGGCATCTGTATTAAGGAATAACCGGTCCCTTCAGATGCTTGACCTGTCGAATAACCGTCTGTATGGTCCTCACTTCAATGACTTGATGGAGGCTCTGTCCAGTCCAGAGTGCAGGATAGGAGCATTAATGTAAGTATGGAGACGTGGGGTGGGGGCAAGTTATACATAGATTGTATTATTTCTTGGTATGCCTGTCTATGAGATAAACTCCTGCCTTCATTTTGTTGTGACGTCTCTACTGATATCTGACTGTCTCATCTCCTCACATCACTTATCTATGACATGTAATGGAGATATAAAAATGTAATCTCCAGCTATTATTCTTACTATTCTACTACTGTAAATGGTCAGAGAATGAGAGGAGCCGCATCACATGGAAATACATTGAGGGAGACATTTATCAGATGTAATCTGTAACGTGCAGTATAGAAATTATCCCATCGACGGAAGATGTGGCCATTTATAGTCCTACTCTGTACCATGCACAACAGATCAGAGGGCGCACATAAACCCCTCACACTGGTTACACCTCATACATTATAGACGGGTACATTAATTCTTGCATGTGTAGGACAAGCATTAGATTTGTGTAAGAAAAGAAGCGTCTCCTGGGCCACAAGTTGCTCCAAATCCATTATACCACATGCCCCATGCAGATGAATTTGGCACAATCCACAATAACTTTCTGATCTCACTGTAGTAACATCTTATGACAGTGACGTACTGTATGTGCTCCATTCTGGTGATTGGTTGACATTTCTGGATTTCACTAACAGTTGGGACATTTTCTCTCCACATTCAGAATGTACAGATTTTATGCTAACTCTCTGTGAACGTGTCACTAACATCTCATCTTCTTATTCTTACAGGTTGGTTGGTAATTATCTTCCAGAATCTTCCTGTACCCAGTTGGCTTCTGGAATAAGGAATAACAAGTGTCTGAAGGTTCTTGACCTGTCTAAAAACCTTCTATATGGTCCTCACTTTAGTGACTTGATTGAAGCCCTTTCCAGTCCAGACTGCGGGATAGAGGAACTACAGTGAGTATGACAGTTGTGTAGAGGACGGTGACATGTGAGTATTAAACACATGTACAGGATGGAGACATGCGGGTATAAGAGGTATGTCAAATTAGCCTCACCTTTATAAAGGATGGAATTCCATTTGTAACCAACAACACATTTAATGCGCAACACACTGACAAAACAGTTAAAAATGTTGTGCAGAACACAAACTCAAACTGACAGTGTCGCTGTCAGAGGTAACATTTTCCTGCTGTGACTGAGACAAGTGATGTGCCATAATTCTATAATGCCATCCGCTTCCTCGCCTCTTATGCTTGCCAGAGACAAAGGAGGCCCATTCTGTCTTGTGTTTGGTAGGGCTACTGCCTAGAAGGCAACTGCGGGTGGTCGTGCTTCTGCTACTTGTAGCGGCTCCCACATTCCTAGCCATGGTATAGGTTTTGAATAACTTTTGACAATCTTTTCAATGCCAACTATTCAACCCTTGCCAAAAAAGACATAAATATAAATTTTAAGTAAGTAGGTACACATACAGAAAAAAATGTGACAGCAGGCCGCAGGATATGTGTGGCAAGTATGGTTATCAAATTGTACTAGTAAAACAGGTGTGCAGGTAATGACATGCACAGGTAATTGTCTGCATAAACAAATGACAGGAATTTGAGAAGACTTAACTAGTTTTTATGGACAACCCCTTTATCACCTATCTGAAGGAGAGCTGATAACTTGCTGATTGATAGGGGATCCATTCCCGGAACCCGCAGCAATTGGCAGATAGAGGAAAACTTTTCCTTAATGGGAAACTTTAATCCCCGTTAAAAAATGTCTCGGCTTTCTGATTTTTGAGTGACCTGCCATTCATTCTCTATGGGACTGTCGGAAAAAGTTGAGCACTCTCAGCAGCACCATAGAGAATTAATGGAGCCAATGTTGCCTGGTCCTCCATTCTATCAGGAATAATATTTCCCTGTGCTGCCGATCGGCACAGGATCCAGTGGTCAGACCCCCTCGATCAACAAGTTATCATATGTGCTGTGGAAAAGATGAATATACATAATAAATGGCAGTTATTTTGATGGTAAAAATGGCCAAAGAGATAAAAAGTGGGACGAAAATTGGATTGCGTACACCCATGAGCACAGAATCTAAGGAAATCCTCCTAGTGCAGTCACTAATATTGAGGTCTGTTTTTGTTCCAGCATGCGGGACAATGGATCTCCTAAAGAGAACGAAATAAGAAGACTGAAGGAACTTAAGCCCAATATGAAGATAATTTACTGAAGGAATCAGACGCTGGACCTGCGACCACATGATGTCTGCACTACTGATCCAAAAGTCAACGATAGCTTCAAACCTTTAGGATATGTGCACACGTCCAGAATTGTCGCGGAAATTTCCACAGCAATTCGCAACTCCCTGCCGCGGGTAAAAGGCATGCAGAATTGGCATGCTTTTTCACGCTAAACATTACCGTTTTGCAAGCATAATTAGCTTGCAGAATTCTAGCGTTTTCCAAGCAATTTGTAGCATCCCTTGGAAAACTGACAGGTTGGTCACACTTGTCAAACACAGTGTTTGACAAGGGTGACCAGCCTTTTACTATTGATGCTGCCTATGCAACATCAATAGTAAAAAGATATAAATAATGTTATAAATAATAAAAAAATAAAAAAAATTGTGATATTCTCACCTTCTGGCGGCCCCCGCAGCCTTCCCGCTCCTCGCGATGCTCCCGGCAACTCCCGTTTCCAGTGATGCCTCACGACAATAGCCCAAGATGATGTAGCATCAAGCGAGACCGCTACGTCATCCAGGTGATTTGCGCAATGCATCCCTGGGAACGGGAGCTCGCGGGAGCATCGCTAAGGCCTGGGCTGGATCCGGGGGCCGCCAGAAGGTGAGTATATAACTATTTTTTATTTTAATTCTTTTTTTTAACACAGGATATGGTGCCCAGTCCCTAGAGGTGATTCCGCACAAAGAATGAACATGCTGCGTCTTTTTCCGGAATGCTTTTCCAATGCAGAAAAAAACACAGCATATGCACAAAAAATGCGGAATGCATTAAATATGATGGGATGCTTATGTAAGCTTTTTTTAGCGTTTTTTCCGTGGAAAATGGAAAAAATCCTGAATGTGTGCACATAGGCTACGTTCCACATTAGCGTTATGCTAGTTTACGTCGGGCGACGCAGCGGCGACGCATGCGTCATGCGCCCCTATATTTAACATGGGGGACGCATGCGTTTTTGTTTGTTGCGTTGTGCGACGCATGCGTCTTTTTTGCCGCAAGCGTCGGACCAAGAAAACGCAACAAGTTGCATTTTTCTTGCGTCCAAATTTTGGCAAAAAACGACGCATGCGTTGCAAAATGCAGCGTTTTTGCATGCGTTTTTGTGCGTTTTTATTTGCGTTGTGCGTTGCGTCGCCGACGCAGCGGCGCACAACGCAAATGTGAACGTAGCCATAGCCATAAAGATATTCACCCCTCTCCTTTGGGCCGGTTTCACACATCAGTGTCTCCGGTACGTGTGGTGACAGTTTTCTCACGTACCAGAGTCACTGACACACGTAGACCCATTCAAATGAATGGGCCTATGCACATGTCAGCGTGTTTTCACGGACCGTGTGTCTGTGTGCAGACACACAGACATGTCCGTTTTCACCCGGACACATGGGCCGCAAACCGTGCCACCCACGTGCACACGGACAACAGTGCACACTGTCCTCCGTGTGCACGAATGGCCGTAGGTGAAGTAGCGCTACTGTAAGCCGCTTTTCCCCAGCACTGGTGCTGAACCCCGCTCTCATCCATTCTTCCCTGCTCTACCGGCAAGCAGTGCGAGCAGGGGCAAATGAATGAATGAAAAACCCAATGTGGGGTCCCCCTATATTTTTAAACCAGCCTGGCAAAACTCAGGTGCAGGCTGCTATTCTCAGGCTGGTAAGGGGCCATGGACAAGGGCCCCCCAGCCTAAAAACAGCAGCCCACAGCTGCCCAAAAAAGGCGCATCTATTAGATGCGCCAATTGTGGAGCTTTGTCCGCTTCTTCCCACTTGCCCTGTAGGGGTGGCAAGTGGGATAAGGGGGGTTAATGTCACCTTCCTATTGTAAGGTGACATTAAGCCCAGCTTAGTAATGGAGAGGTGTTAAAAAGACACCTCTCCCTTACTAATCCTATAGTTGGTAAAGGGTTAAATAAACACCACACAGTAAGAATAAAGTATTTTAATGAAATCATACACCACACAGTTTTGCCATCTTTATTGTTTCTGCTAAGTCAAGCGACGTCCTCGATCTCCTGTAAAAAAAATAAAAATAATAAACCTCAAAAACAAAAAGTCCACAGAATAACACAAAGCCGATGAAACCTGGTGTTAGGGCTAGCGGAACGCACCGAGAAAATAGAGATGTTTATTGTAAATGGTGTGTTCGCAGCCCGGGGTCCACCATGCAGGAGGAACCTGCTGCTAGCAAATGGCGGCACTGTTTGGCGGTATAGACTAACTCTGTTACTCCACAGAGTAGCCGTGAAAGGGAAGCACTGCGCCCTGTTAGCCTCACAGGAGCACAAGCTTACTGCCAAGCTGATAGCAGTCTGTGGTTATGTGTTATGAATTCTGTGGCAGAGCTCCCTCTTGTGGTCACAAGTGGTACTTCGGCTGATTCTCTCTGTGAGCTTCCGTTGGTGGAGGAAAGTGGTACTGCGGCTTCTGAGTTTCCTTCCTCAGGTGTATGGTGAAGTCGTTAGGTGGTGCTCTATTTAACTCCACCTAGTGCTTTGATCCTGGCCTCCAGTCAATGTTCTAGTATTGGACCTGTCTCCTCCTGGATCGTTCCTGTGGCCTGCTGCTCTGCATAGCTAAGTTATTCTTTGCTATTTGTTGCTGTTTTTTTCTGTCCATCTTGTCTATTTGTTTTTTCCTGCTTGCTGGAAGCTCTGGGACGCAGAGGGTGTACCTCCGTGCCGTTAGTTCGGTACGGAGGGTCTTTTTGCCCCCTTTGCGTGGTTTTTATAGGGTTTTGTGTTGACCGCAAAGTTACCTTTCCTATCCTCGCTCTGTTCAGAAAGTTGGGCCTCGCTTTGCTAAATCTATTTCATCTCTATGTTTGTCTTTTCATCTTAACTCACAGTCATTATATGTGGGGGGCTGCCTTTTCCTTTGGGGTATTTCTCTGAGGCAAGGTAGGCTTATTTTCTATCTTCAGGCTAGCTAGTTTCTCAGGCCGTGCCGAGTTGCATAGGGAGCGTTAGGCGCAATCCACGGCTGCCTTTAGTGTGGTTGGAGAGAATTAGGGATTGCGGTCAACAGAGTTCCCACGTCTCAGAGCTCGTTCTTGTTTTTTGGGTTATTGCCAGGTCACTGTATGTGCGCTGACCTCTATGTCCATTGTGGTACTGAATTACCTTTCATAACAGTACTGGAGGCCATAAGTACTAATGATTCTCAATAGAGGGAAAAAAGAAGTTCTGAGACCATTTTTTTTTTCTTTGCACTGTGTTTTGCCTTTTTTTTCCCCTAGACATTTGGGTAGTTCAGGACACAGGTGTGGACATGGATATTCAGGGTCTGTGCTCTTCATTGGATAATCTCGTTATAAATGTACAAAAGATTCAAGATTTGGTGGTTCAGAAGCCTATGTTAGAACCAAGAATTCCTATTCCTGATTTGTTTTATGGTGATAGAGCCAAGTTTGTGAATTTCAAAAATAATTGCAAACTGTTTCTAGCCTTGAAACCTCGCTCCTCTGGTGATCCAGTTCAACAAGTGAGAATTGTTATTTCTTTTTTGCGTGGCGATCCTCAGGACTGGGCATTTTCCCTTGCGCCAGGGGATCCTGCATTAAGTAATATTGATGCGTTTTTCCTGGCGCTCGGATTGCTGTACGATGAGCCTAATTCTGTGGATCAGGCAAAGAAGAATTTGCTGGCTCTGTGTCAGGGTCAGGATGAGATAGAGGTATATTGTCAGAAATTTAGAAAGTGGTCTGTACTCACTCAGTGGAATGAAGGTGCGCTCGTGGCTATTTTCAGAAGAGGTCTCTCTGAAGCCCTTAAGGATGTCATGGTGGGATTTCCTATGCCTGCTGGTCTGAATGAGTCTATGTCTTTGGCCATTCAGATCGGTCGACGCTTGCGCGAGCGTAAATCTGTGCACCATTTGGCGGTATTACCTGAGCTTAAACCTGAGCCTATGCAGTGCGATAGGATTTTGACCAGAGTTGAACGGCAAGAACACAGACGTCTGAATGGGCTGTGTTTCTACTGTGGTGATTCTACTCATGCTATCTCTGATTGTCCTAAGCGCACTAAGCGGTTTGCTAGGTCTGCCACCATTGGTACGGTACAGTCAAAATTTCTTCTGTCCGTTACCTTGATCTGCTCTTTGTCATCGTATTCTGTCATGGCATTTGTGGACTCAGGCGCTGCTCTGAATTTGATGGACTTGGAGTATGCTAGGCGTTGTGGGTTTTTCTTGGAGCCCTTGCAGTGTCCTATTCCATTGAGAGGAATTGATGCTACGCCTTTGGCCAAGAATAAGCCTCAGTACTGGACCCAGCTGACCATGTGCATGGCTCCTGCACATCAGGAGGTTATTCGCTTTCTGGTGTTGCATAATCTGCATGATGTGGTCGTGTTGGGGTTGCCATGGCTACAAGTCCATAATCCAGTATTAGATTGGAAATCCATGTCTGTGTCCAGCTGGGGTTGTCAGGGGGTACATGGTGATGTCCCATTTCTGACTATTTCGTCATCCACCCCTTCTGAGGTTCCTGAGTTCTTGTCTGATTACCGGGATTTATTTGATGAGCCCAAGTCCGATACCCTACCTCCGCATAGGGATTGTGATTGTGCTATCGATTTGATTCCTGGTAGTAAATTCCCAAAAGGTCGACTGTTTAATTTATCTGTGCCTGAGCACGCCGCTATGCGGAGTTATGTGAAGGAGTCTTTGGAGAAGGGGCATATTCGCCCGTCATCGTCGCCATTAGGAGCAGGGTTCTTTTTTGTAGCCAAGAAGGATGGTTCACTGAGACCTTGTATAGATTACCGCCTTCTAAATAAGATCACGGTTAAATTTCAGTACCCTTTGCCATTATTATCTGATTTGTTTGCTCGCATTAAGGGGGCTAGTTGGTTCACCAAGATAGATCTTCGTGGTGCGTATAATCTTGTGCGTATTAAGCAAGGCGATGAGTGGAAAACTGCATTTAATACGCCCGAGGGCCATTTTGAGTATCTAGTAATGCCATTCGGACTTGCCAATGCTCCATCAGTGTTTCAGTCCTTTATGCATGACATCTTCCGAGAGTACCTGGATAAATTCCTGATTGTGTACTTAGATGACATTTTGATCTTCTCGGATGATTGGGAGTCTCATGTGAAGCAGGTCAGAACGGTGTTTCAGGTCCTGCGTGCTAATTCTTTGTTTGTGAAGGGATCAAAGTGTCTCTTTGGTGTCCAGAAGGTTTCATTTTTGGGGTTCATCTTTTCCCCTTCTACTATCGAGATGGACCCTGTTAAGGTCCAAGCCATCCATAATTGGACTCAGCCGACATCTCTGAAAAGTCTGCAAAAGTTCCTGGGCTTTGCTAATTTTTATCGTCGCTTCATCTGCAATTTTTCTAGTATTGCTAAACCATTGACCGATTTGACCAAGAAAGGTGCTGATGTGGTCAATTGGTCTTCTGCTGCTGTGGAAGCTTTTCAAGAGTTGAAGCGTCGTTTTTCTTCTGCCCCTGTGTTGTGTCAACCAGATGTTTCGCTTCCGTTCCAGGTCGAGGTTGATGCTTCTGAGATTGGAGCAGGGGCTGTTTTGTCGCAGAGAAGTTCTGATTGCTCGGTGATGAAACCATGCGCCTTCTTTTCCAGGAAGTTTTCGCCTGCTGAGCGAAATTATGATGTGGGCAATCGAGAGTTGCTGACCATGAAGTGGGCATTCGAGGAGTGGCGTCATTGGCTTGAAGGAGCTAAGCATCGCGTGGTGGTCTTGACTGATCATAAGAACTTGACTTATCTCGAGTCCGCCAAGCGGTTGAATCCTAGACAAGCTCGTTGGTCGTTGTTTTTTGCCCGTTTTGACTTTGTGATTTCATATCTTCCAGGCTCTAAAAATGTGAAGGCGGATGCTCTGTCTAGGAGTTTTGTGCCCGACTCTCCGGGTGTATCTGAGCCGGCGGGTATCCTCAAAGAGGGAGTAATTGTGTCTGCCATCTCCCCTGATTTGCGGCGGGTGCTGCAAAAATTTCAGGCTGATAAACCTGATCGTTGCCCAGCGGAGAAACTGTTTGTCCCTGATAGGTGGATGAATAAAGTTATCTCTGAGGTTCATTGTTCGGTGTTGGCTGGTCATCCTGGAATCTTTGGTACCAGAGAGTTAGTGGCTAGATCCTTTTGGTGGCCATCTCTGTCGCGGGATGTGCATACTTTTGTGCAGTCCTGTGGGATTTGTGCTTGGGCTAAGCCCTGCTGTTCTCGTGCCAGTGGGTTGCTTTTGCCCTTGCCGGTCCCGAAGAGACCTTGGACACATATCTCTATGGATTTTATTTCAGATCTTCCCGTCTCTCAAAAGATGTCAGTCATTTGGGTGGTCTGTGATCGCTTCTCTAAGATGGTCCATTTGGTACCCTTGTCTAAATTGCCTTCCTCCTCTGATTTGGTGCCATTGTTTTTCCAGCATGTGGTTCGTTTACATGGCATTCCAGAGAATATCGTTTCTGACAGAGGTTCCCAGTTTGTTTCGAGGTTTTGGCGAGCCTTTTGTGCTAGGATGGGCATTGACTTGTCTTTTTCCTCGGCTTTCCATCCTCAGACTAATGGCCAGACCGAAGGAACCAATCAGACCTTGGAAACATATCTGAGATGCTTTGTTTCTGCTGATCAGGATGACTAGGTGTCCTTTTTGCCTTTGGCTGAGTTCGCCCTTAATAATCGGGCCAGCTCGGCTACCTTGGTTTCACCGTTTTTCTGCAACTCTGGGTTCCATCCTCCTTTCTCTTCAGGGCAGGTTGAGTCTTCGGACTGTCCTGGTGTGGATACTGTGGTGGACAGGTTGCAGCAGATTTGGACTCATGTAGTGGACAATTTGACCTTGTCCCAGGAGAAGGCTCAACGTTTCGCTAATCGCAGACGCTGTGTGGGTCCCCGACTTTGGGTTGGGGACTTGGTTTGGTTATCTTCTCGTCATATTCCTATGAAGGTTTCCTCTCCTAAGTTTAAACCTCATTTTATTGGTCCGTATAGGATTTCTGAGGTTCTTATTCCTGTGTCTTTTCGTCTGACCCTTCCAGATTCTTTTTCCATACATAACGTATTCCATAGGTCATTGTTGCGGAGATACGTGGCACCCGTGGTTCCATCTGTTGATCCTCCTGCCCCGGTTTTGGTGGAGGGGGAGTTGGAGTATATTGTGGAGAAGATTTTGGATTGTCGTGTTTCTAGACGGAAACTCCAGTATCTGGTTAAGTGGAAGGGTTATGCTCAGGAAGATAATTCCTGGGTCTTTGCCTCTGATGTCCATGCTCCCGATCTTGTTCGTGCCTTTCATATGGCTCATCCTGGTCGTCCTGGGAGCTCTGGTGAGGGTTCGGTGACCCCTCCTCAAGGGGGGGGTACTGTTGTGAATTCTGTGGCAGAGCTCCCTCTTGTGGTCACAAGTGGTACTTCGGCTGATTCTCTCTGTGAGCTTCCGTTGGTGGAGGAAAGTGGTACTGCGGCTTCTGAGTTTCCTTCCTCAGGTGATATGGTGAAGTCGTTAGGTGCTGCTCTATTTAACTCCACCTAGTGCTTTGATCCTGGCCTCCAGTCAATGTTCTAGTATTGGACCTGTCTCCTGGATCGTTCCTGTGGCCTGCTGCTCTGCATAGCTAAGTTATTCTTTGCTATTTGTTGCTGTTTTTTTCTGTCCAGCTTGTCTATTTGTTTTTTCCTGCTTGCTGGAAGCTCTGGGACGCAGAGGGTGTACCTCCGTGCCGTTAGTTCGGTACGGAGGGTCTTTTTGCCCCCTTTGCGTGGTTTTTGTAGGGTTTTGTGTTGACCGCAAAGTTACCTTTCCTATCCTCGCTCTGTTCAGAAAGTTGGGCCTCGCTTTGCTAAATCTATTTCATCTCTACGTTTGTCTTTTCATCTTAACTCACAGTCATTATATGTTGGGGGCTGCCTTTTCCTTTGGGGTATTTCTCTGAGGCAAGGTAGGCTTATTTTCTATCTTCAGGCTAGCTAGTTTCTCAGGCCGTGCCGAGTTGCATAGGGAGCGTTAGGCGCAATCCACGGCTGCCTTTAGTGTGGTTGGAGAGAATTAGGGATTGCGGTCAACAGAGTTCCCACGTCTCAGAGCTCGTTCTTGTTTTTTGGGTTATTGCCAGGTCACTGTATGTGCGCTGACCTCTATGTCCATTGTGGTACTGAATTACCTTTCATAACAGTACTGGAGGCCATAAGTACTAATGATTCTCAATAGAGGGAAAAAAGAAGTTCTGAGACCATTTTTTTTTTCTTTGCACTGTGTTTTGCCTTTTTTTTCCCCTAGACATTTGGGTAGTTCAGGACACAGGTGTGGACATGGATATTCAGGGTCTGTGCTCTTCATTGGATAATCTCGTTATAAATGTACAAAAGATTCAAGATTTGGTGGTTCAGAAACCTATGTTAGAACCAAGAATTCCTATTCCTGATTTGTTTTATGGTGATAGAGCCAAGTTTGTGAATTTCAAAAATAATTGCAAACTGTTTCTAGCCTTGAAACCTCGCTCCTCTGGTGATCCAGTTCAACAAGTGAGAATTGTTATTTCTTTTTTGCGTGGCGATCCTCAGGACTGGGCATTTTCCCTTGCGCCAGGGGATCCTGCATTAAGTAATATTGATGCGTTTTTCCTGGCGCTCGGATTGCTGTACGATGAGCCTAATTCTGTGGATCAGGCAGAGAAGAATTTGCTGGCTCTGTGTCAGGGTCAGGATGAGATAGAGGTATATTGTCAGAAATTTAGAAAGTGGTCTGTACTCACTCAGTGGAATGAAGGTGCGCTCGTGGCTATTTTCAGAAGAGGTCTCTCTGAAGCCCTTAAGGATGTCATGGTGGGATTTCCTATGCCTGCTGGTCTGAATGAGTCTATGTCTTTGGCCATTCAGATCGGTCGACGCTTGCGCGAGCGTAAATCTGTGCACCATTTGGCGGTATTACCTGAGCTTAAACCTGAGCCTATGCAGTGCGATAAGATTTTGACCAGAGTTGAACGGCAAGAACACAGACGTCTGAATGGGCTGTGTTTCTACTGTGGTGATTCTACTCATGCTATCTCTGATTGTCCTAAGCGCACTAAGCGGTTTGCTAGGTCTGCCACCATTGGTACGGTACAGTCAAAATTTCTTCTGTCCGTTACCTTGATCTGCTCTTTGTCATCGTATTCTGTCATGGCATTTGTGGACTCAGGCGCTGCTCTGAATTTGATGGACTTGGAGTATGCTAGGCGTTGTGGGTTTTTCTTGGAGCCCTTGCAGTGTCCTATTCCATTGAGAGGAATTGATGCTATGCCTTTGGCCAAGAATAAGCCTCAGTACTGGACCCAGCTGACCATGTGCATGGCTCCTGCACATCAGGAGGTTATTCGCTTTCTGGTGTTGCATAATCTGCATGATGTGGTCGTGTTGGGGTTGCCATGGCTACAAGTCCATAATCCAGTATTAGATTGGAAATCCATGTCTGTGTCCAGCTGGGGTTGTCAGGGGGTACATGGTGATGTCCCATTTCTGACTATTTCGTCATCCACCCCTTCTGAGGTTCCTGAGTTCTTGTCTGATTACCGGGATTTATTTGATGAGCCCAAGTCCGATACCCTACCTCCGCATAGGGATTGTGATTGTGCTATCGATTTGATTCCTGGTAGTAAATTCCCAAAAGGTCGACTGTTTAATTTATCTGTGCCTGAGCACGCCGCTATGCGGAGTTATGTGAAGGAGTCTTTGGAGAAGGGGCATATTCGCCCGTCATCGTCGCCATTAGGAGCAGGGTTCTTTTTTGTAGCCAAGAAGGATGGTTCACTGAGACCTTGTATAGATTACCGCCTTCTAAATAAGATCACGGTTAAATTTCAGTACCCTTTGCCATTATTATCTGATTTGTTTGCTCGCATTAAGGGGGCTAGTTGGTTCACCAAGATAGATCTTCGTGGTGCGTATAATCTTGTGCGTATTAAGCAAGGCGATGAGTGGAAAACTGCATTTAATACGCCCGAGGGCCATTTTGAGTATCTAGTAATGCCATTCGGACTTGCCAATGCTCCATCAGTGTTTCAGTCCTTTATGCATGACATCTTCCGAAAGTACCTGGATAAATTCCTGATTGTGTACTTAAATTCGTTTATTAATTTCAGAATATATAAACATTGCACATATTACATTTATCATTATTAAACATACCATCAGATACAAATGATTACAAAACATCGTCGCATCCAAAGTTCAGAGGCAATAGACTGTGCATGTTGAATCACTAGTATCTACAAAATACCTACTATACAACTTAAACAACTTTAACCTTTAGTAATAAGTCGCCAGAAGAAAACAGATTCAAGTGTGCTCTGCAACGATGTCCCCAAACCCCATGCCCCCCCCGTGCATATATCTAATCCGCGCAGACTACAGAGTATGATGAGATGAATTCCATCTCCCCCAAATTTTTTCGAATTTACCTGGGCATCCTCTATTATGGTACAGTGTTCTTTCATATGGGATAACCGAGTTCACCAGGTCAATCCAAGCTCTGAGAGACGGGGAGGAGCTACCCATCCACCTTAATGCCAGTACCTTTCGCGCCAAGAAGAGCACTTCTCGAAGGAAGATCCCAGTATGGTGATCCCAGGCCTCTGTATCCCATACCCCGAATAGGCAAGTCAATGGTTCAAGTGGAACAGGGATTAACAATAAAGACGTTAACAATGTTGTGACTTCTTTCCAATAGTGAAGGATTACCGGGCACCTCCATATCATGTGGGTAAAATCCGCATCATGTGCGTGACACCGTAGGCAGTCTGACGTCTGAAGGCGGCCCATTTTAAAAAGTCGTGTCGGAGTCAGATAAGTCTGATATGTAATATATAGCTGGGTCATCCTATTGTTAACTGAGGGAGAAACTTTAGTTGGAGATTCCAAAATATCTTCCCACTCCTCTCCCAGTGTATCGGGAAGGAGTCCCTCCCATTTCTTTTTTAAGGAGTTAATAGTGAGCCCATCTCCCACGGATAATAAGTATGTGTATAAAGAGGAAATGAGTCCCTGAGGACCCTGTGATTTGAGAATGCCTATAAGGGGTAGAGACGAGATTGCTCGACTTGCACCTGCATTTCGCATATGTGACTGGAAAGCTGACCTCAGCTGTAAATAACGGAAGAATTGAGATCTTGGGATATTGCAGGTATCCCGCAATTGCTCAAAGGACACAAAAACATCCTGGTTATATAAATTACCTACCGAGAGAACACCACATGAGATCCAGAACTCAGTAGATGGGTGGTTTAGTAATTCTGGAAAATAACTATTATACCACAGTGGCATTTCGGCTATTGTATCTGTATATTTAATAACTTTTTTAATTTGTCTCCATACTAATCTCGCTTGTCGAAGTAATGGCAGCAAACGGGGAGCACTGACTCTCTCCATTTCCAAAAAACCCAGTGGACAGTCAATCCGGGCAGAATGGATTATATGGCTTTCTGAATTAGGTAGGGAGTTACTAGGCATCCATTTGCTTAGCGCCCTAGCCTGCCCGGCAAGATAATATAGATAAAAGTCTGGTAAGGCTGCCCCTCCCCCCCTTGTCGGTCTCTGTAGAATAGATAACTTGAGTTTGGGTCTAGTCTTCCCCCATATAAAGGACGTGGTCAGGGAGTTTAAGTTTGCAAAGAAAGATTTGGGTATTGGCACAGCACTATGTTGGAGACAATAATTAAATTTGGGGAGCAATATCATCTTAACTAAATTAATGCGACCTGCAACGGAGAGAGGGAGTTTGCTCCAAGCTGCGAATTTAGATTTGGCCAGGTCCAATAGTGGATAAATATTAAGTTGTAGATCCAGCTGACTATATTGAGACATATGTATTCCTAGATATTTGAAATTGGAGACTACAGGTAGTGACGAGAGGTTTTCGAGACAGGGCATCGGCGCATGAGACAGAGGCATCAGAGTAGACTTATCCCAATTGATATATAGACCAGAGAATTTGCTAAAATTATCTATAGTCGTTATTACTCGTGGTAGTGTTTCTTCTGTTTTATCCATAAATATGATCATATCATCAGCATATAGACCGATGGTATCCACACGATCCGCAATACTTATTCCTTTGATATCCGTGGAAGACCTTATGCGTATTGCCAAGGCTTCTATCGCGAGGGCAAAAAGGGCCGGGGATAGAGGACATCCCTGACGGGTTCCCCTATGTAAAGTAAAGGAATCTGAGATAGAATTATTCACAATTACCCGTGCCCTAGGATTCTTATATAGTGTATCTATCCCTCTAATAAATTTATCTCCAAAACCGTATTTCTGCAGACATGCGGAAAGAAAAGGCCATTCAAGAGAGTCAAACGCTTTAGCTGTGTCTAGGGATGCCAGAGCCCAGTTATTATCCAATTCTAGGGAGCTATATTGAATCACTGATTGGACCCGCCGAATATTAATAGAGGTACTCTTCCCGGGCATAAACCCTGTTTGATCTGGGTGTATAAGATCTAATATGATTGTATTTAGTCTAGTGGCCAATATTTTAGTGAAGATTTTATAATCTACGTTCACCAATGATATGGGGCGATATGATCCACATTCCAAGGGGTCTTTTCCCTCCTTCTTAAGTACAATGATATTTGCATCATAAAATGTTTCAGGCATAATTTCTCCCTCCCATATATTCTGAAGCACCTTCAATAAGAGTGGTGCCAGGTGGTCCCGATATTTTTTATAGAACTCAACGGGAAATCCGTCAGGTCCAGGGGCCTTCCCGGTGGCCATGTCCATTATAGCCTGTTCCACCTCCTCCAGAGTAAACTCGGCTTCCATAAAAGCTTGCTGGGTTGGGGTCAGTAAGGGGAATGCTATGTCTGATAGATAGTCTATACATTCAGGGACCCCAAGACCACTACCCGATTTGTACAGTGACTTATAGTAATTACAAAAACTTTGAAGAATTTCCTCGGTGGAGGATACCAACAAACCATCGAGTGTCCGAATCTGTAGTACCGTGTTGGAAGTGTTATGCTGACGTACCAAAAAAGCTAGGAGTTTACTGGCCTGATTCCCCATTTCAAAATAAGACTGACGAGTAAAGAATAATTTACGTTTCGATTTAGTGTCTATATTTTGGGTGTATAATCTTTGGGAAGTGAGCCACTCCACCCTGTTGCCGTTGGTCTGATTGGCCACATAGGCGGCTTCTGAGTCCTTCAGCCGTCGCTCAATTTCGTCATCCTCCCCCGCCGTCACCCTCTTTATATAGGAGATTGTAGAGGACAGACATCCCCTCAAGTATGCCTTTAGAGTATCCCAGAACAGATTGAGATTCGAGGGGTCTGGGTGAGTAGAGACAAAGCAGTTTAACTGATCAACCGTTCTATCATTAGCATCTATTAGTTTCAGCCAGAAGGGATTCAATTTCCAAGGTATATTATTATTTGACTGGCCGTATTTAAGTTTGAGAACAACTGGGCTGTGATCTGATATCCCCCTGTTACCATGTTCGACACTATTCACCCATAGCGCTAGGTCACTAGATCCAAATATGTAATCTATACGGGATAGAGACTGTCTAGTTGAAGAATGACAAGTATATTCCTTTATCTCAGGGTGACGTGTTCTCCATAGGTCTAACCATCCGCTACCGTTCATAAATGATGTCAATTGAGAGGGAGATTGAGAAAGGGGCCCCCTTGACATCTCGCCATCTAGTCTCAGTTTGTCTTTAAGATTATCCATGACTAAATTAAAGTCTCCCATACAGATAACACTAGCATTAGGATAATTTAGGGAGAAACCCAGTGCCATGCGGAGAATCGATATGCCGGCCGGGGGTGGGTTATAAACACATAATATCACATATTCCCTCATATTAATAAAGGCATGAACAAAAACAAAGCGACCTTCGGGATCGCGTCGTGACTCTCTAGCCTCCCACCTGACATTTCTATGTACCAACAGGGAGACCCCTCTGGAATAACTGGTGTGAAATGCGTGAAGGGACCATTGCACCCACGGCTTTTGCGTACACTTAGCTGTGTCTCTGGTCAAATGCGTCTCCACAAGTGCTACAATATGTGGGTGATACCTTTTAATTTGTGAAAATACCTTAATTTTCTTTCGAGGAGTCTTAATGCCCCGTATGTTCCACGTCATACATACAATCTCAGATCCCATATCTACGTTCGGGAAAAGGTATAATATACACCACAGCCTGGGCGGGAATCAGGAACACCACACAGAGCATAAGGTTATCACTGGCGACTAATAAACATAACAAACAATTAAAACTGGTGTAAAATACCAAACCAAACAACATTTGAACAGTGGAGAAGTGTAATCCTACACTCCTATAGTTGAGTAGAATAGGGGATACCCTCACTGGAATCAGCGTCCGGTATAGTTGACAAACTCAGCACCCACATAGAGAGCTCTAGATTGTGTTGCCATCAGATACAAAGAGCTACTTAAGAGTCCGGGGTACTAGGCCCCTTGTATGACCGTAACCATTCGACCGCCTCCGCCGGGTCAGTAAAGAACAGGGAGGAGCCTTCATGAACAATACGGAGTCGAGCTGGATAAAGCATGGAGTAAATGATGTTTTTATCCCTGAGCTGCTTTTTAACATCCATAAATCGAACTCGCTGCTTTTGAAGTTCCATAGAGAAGTCCGGGAAGATTGATATAGTGGCGTTATTAAATTTAATAGGGGCCTTTTGCCTTGCCAAGCGAAGAATTGCATCCCTGTCTCTGCAGTTAAGGAGACGTGCCAGAAAGGGTCGGGGCGGAGTTCCAGGAGGAAGAGGTCTCGTTGGGACCCTATGGGCCCTTTCCACAGAAAATGTTGAGGAGAATCCGTCTCCCAGGGAGGTTTTAAGCCAGTCCTCTAGAAATTGCTCAGGTTGCTGACCCTCCGAGCGTTCTGGTAGGCCAATAATTCGGATGTTATTACGACGCAGCCTGTTTTCCAGGTCATCAGCCTTTTGCTTCCAGGCATTCACAGAGCCAGTGGCCTTTGATAACTTAGCCTCCATTGGGGCAATGGTGTCCTCTATCTGAGACACCCTTGTTTCAACCTCTGAAATACGCCCTCTCATAGTTTGTATATCTTGTCGCAGACGGCCCACTTCAATATGTACGTCTTCTATTTTCTCAGTGAGAGAGGACCTGGTGAGAGATATGGCCTGCATCAACTGCTCAGATGCTTGTTTAAGAGTCAGTTCGTCTTGTTCTCCCTCCTCATTGCTGTCAGAAAGACGATTTTTGCGTTGACTCTGCGTGGGATTATTTCTGAGAGAGCGTGTATTATCTGGGGCATCTTCTCTGGCATATCTCCTCAACTTGTCAGCAGCCCCCGCTCCTTTAGGATGATGCATGGTGATTGACAGAAGATCCCCACCAAAGGACCAGATTTATTATTATGGCAGTCTATTCTCCACTAGCAGACCGGACAGGGCCAAACACCGGGATGCACCCCAGAGAGGCAGCAAACCAAGCAAAAAGTCTCAGATGTCTGCAAATGTATCAACTTAGGAGTTTGCCCAGGTACTGCCCAGAGCAGCCACAGCTCCCCAGGAAGAACAGCAGGGAGGGGGGAACGATCCCTCCAAAGTTATGGTGCAAGCAGGGGTTTTGATAAGGGGAGTGCAGGGCCCAATTTTCCAGGGCGCACACCGCTCTGCCCCTTTTAGTGTTTCAGATCAGTAGCTCACCTCCTGAATGCACCGCAGTGTTGCTATATATAGCGCCTCTCTCCTTGCTGCTGGAGAGTGCGCTGTGGTAATGGCCGCCGTCCCCCAGGGCCCGCCCGCCGCTCCAGACCCGGCACCTGTCTCCTGCTCCTCGATGTTCCACAGCGTCCCCGCTGTAAGTAAATGCCTGCCGTGCTCCCCGGGGACCCACCCGGCTTCAGCCGCCGCCGGCACTGCGTCCCGTCCGTCGGAGCCGCGCTCAAAGATGGCCGCCGCAGCTCAGGGACTCTGCCGCTCTTCCAGGCCGCCACAGATACCGGCTCTCCAGCGTTCCACCGCCGCCGCCCGAGGAGTCGCCGGTCTCCCGAGCTCTCAGAGCACCGTCTCAGCCGGTGCAGGCTGCAGTTCAGGGGAATTAGTGGCCGGATTCAGGTCAGGATAATGGGAGCCTCCAAAAGGTGCGTCTTCTCTCTTGGCTTACATAGCCACGCCCCCCTGATTGTGTACTTAGATGACATTTTGATCTTCTCGGATGATTGGGAGTCTCATGTGAAGCAGGTCAGAACGGTGTTTCAGGTCCTGCGTGCTAATTCTTTGTTTGTGAAGGGATCAAAGTGTCTCTTTGGTGTCCAGAAGGTTTCATTTTTGGGGTTCATCTTTTCCCCTTCTACTATCGAGATGGACCCTGTTAAGGTCCAAGCCATCCATAATTGGACTCAGCCGACATCTCTGAAAAGTCTGCAAAAGTTCCTGGGCTTTGCTAATTTTTATCGTCGCTTCATCTGCAATTTTTCTAGTATTGCTAAACCATTGACCGATTTGACCAAGAAAGGTGCTGATGTGGTCAATTGGTCTTCTGCTGCTGTGGAAGCTTTTCAAGAGTTGAAGCGTCGTTTTTCTTCTGCCCCTGTGTTGTGTCAACCAGATGTTTCGCTTCCGTTCCAGGTCGAGGTTGATGCTTCTGAGATTGGAGCAGGGGCTGTTTTGTCGCAGAGAAGTTCTGATTGCTCGGTGATGAAACCATGCGCCTTCTTTTCCAGGAAGTTTTCGCCTGCTGAGCGAAATTATGATGTGGGCAATCGAGAGTTGCTGACCATGAAGTGGGCATTCGAGGAGTGGCGTCATTGGCTTGAAGGAGCTAAGCATCGCGTGGTGGTCTTGACTGATCATAAGAACTTGACTTATCTCGAGTCCGCCAAGCGGTTGAATCCTAGACAAGCTCGTTGGTCGTTGTTTTTTGCCCGTTTTGACTTTGTGATTTCATATCTTCCAGGCTCTAAAAATGTGAAGGCGGATGCTCTGTCTAGGAGTTTTGTGCCCGACTCTCCGGGTGTATCTGAGCCGGCGGGTATCCTCAAAGAGGGAGTAATTGTGTCTGCCATCTCCCCTGATTTGCGGCGGGTGCTGCAAAAATTTCAGGCTGATAAACCTGATCGTTGCCCAGCGGAGAAACTGTTTGTCCCTGATAGGTGGATGAATAAAGTTATCTCTGAGGTTCATTGTTCGGTGTTGGCTGGTCATCCTGGAATCTTTGGTACCAGAGAGTTAGTGGCTAGATCCTTTTGGTGGCCATCTCTGTCGCGGGATGTGCATACTTTTGTGCAGTCCTGTGGGATTTGTGCTTGGGCTAAGCCCTGCTGTTCTCGTGCCAGTGGGTTGCTTTTGCCCTTGCCGGTCCCGAAGAGACCTTGGACACATATCTCTATGGATTTTATTTCAGATCTTCCCGTCTCTCAAAAGATGTCAGTCATTTGGGTGGTCTGTGATCGCTTCTCTAAGATGGTCCATTTGGTACCCTTGTCTAAATTGCCTTCCTCCTCTGATTTGGTGCCATTGTTTTTCCAGCATGTGGTTCGTTTACATGGCATTCCAGAGAATATCGTTTCTGACAGAGGTTCCCAGTTTGTTTCGAGGTTTTGGCGAGCCTTTTGTGCTAGGATGGGCATTGACTTGTCTTTTTCCTCGGCTTTCCATCCTCAGACTAATGGCCAGACCGAAGGAACCAATCAGACCTTGGAAACATATCTGAGATGCTTTGTTTCTGCTGATCAGGATGACTAGGTGTCCTTTTTGCCATTGGCTGAGTTCGCCCTTAATAATCGGGCCAGCTCGGCTACCTTGGTTTCACCGTTTTTCTGCAACTCTGGGTTCCATCCTCCTTTCTCTTCAGGGCAGGTTGAGTCTTCGGACTGTCCTGGTGTGGATACTGTGGTGGACAGGTTGCAGCAGATTTGGACTCATGTAGTGGACAATTTGACCTTGTCCCAGGAGAAGGCTCAACGTTTCGCTAATCGCAGACGCTGTGTGGGTCCCCGACTTTGGGTTGGGGACTTGGTTTGGTTATCTTCTCGTCATATTCCTATGAAGGTTTCCTCTCCTAAGTTTAAACCTCATTTTATTGGTCCGTATAGGATTTCTGAGGTTCTTATTCCTGTGTCTTTTCGTCTGACCCTTCCAGATTCTTTTTCCATACATAACGTATTCCATAGGTCATTGTTGCGGAGATACGTGGCACCCGTGGTTCCATCTGTTGATCCTCCTGCCCCGGTTTTGGTGGAGGGGGAGTTGGAGTATATTGTGGAGAAGATTTTGGATTGTCGTGTTTCTAGACGGAAACTCCAGTATCTGGTTAAGTGGAAGGGTTATGCTCAGGAAGATAATTCCTGGGTCTTTGCCTCTGATGTCCATGCTCCCGATCTTGTTCGTGCCTTTCATATGGCTCATCCTGGTCGTCCTGGGAGCTCTGGTGAGGGTTCGGTGACCCCTCCTCAAGGGGGGGGTACTGTTGTGAATTCTGTGGCAGAGCTCCCTCTTGTGGTCACAAGTGGTACTTCGGCTGATTCTCTCTGTGAGCTTCCGTTGGTGGAGGAAAGTGGTACTGCGGCTTCTGAGTTTCCTTCCTCAGGTGATATGGTGAAGTCGTTAGGTGCTGCTCTATTTAACTCCACCTAGTGCTTTGATCCTGGCCTCCAGTCAATGTTCTAGTATTGGACCTGTCTCCTGGATCGTTCCTGTGGCCTGCTGCTCTGCATAGCTAAGTTATTCTTTGCTATTTGTTGCTGTTTTTTTCTGTCCAGCTTGTCTATTTGTTTTTTCCTGCTTGCTGGAAGCTCTGGGACGCAGAGGGTGTACCTCCGTGCCGTTAGTTCGGTACGGAGGGTCTTTTTGCCCCCTTTGCGTGGTTTTTGTAGGGTTTTGTGTTGACCGCAAAGTTACCTTTCCTATCCTCGCTCTGTTCAGAAAGTTGGGCCTCGCTTTGCTAAATCTATTTCATCTCTACGTTTGTCTTTTCATCTTAACTCACAGTCATTATATGTTGGGGGCTGCCTTTTCCTTTGGGGTATTTCTCTGAGGCAAGGTAGGCTTATTTTCTATCTTCAGGCTAGCTAGTTTCTCAGGCCGTGCCGAGTTGCATAGGGAGCGTTAGGCGCAATCCACGGCTGCCTTTAGTGTGGTTGGAGAGAATTAGGGATTGCGGTCAACAGAGTTCCCACGTCTCAGAGCTCGTTCTTGTTTTTTGGGTTATTGCCAGGTCACTGTATGTGCGCTGACCTCTATGTCCATTGTGGTACTGAATTACCTTTCATAACAGTACTGGAGGCCATAAGTACTAATGATTCTCAATAGAGGGAAAAAAGAAGTTCTGAGACCATTTTTTTTTTCTTTGCACTGTGTTTTGCCTTTTTTTTCCCCTAGACATTTGGGTAGTTCAGGACACAGGTGTGGACATGGATATTCAGGGTCTGTGCTCTTCATTGGATAATCTCGTTATAAATGTACAAAAGATTCAAGATTTGGTGGTTCAGAAACCTATGTTAGAACCAAGAATTCCTATTCCTGATTTGTTTTATGGTGATAGAGCCAAGTTTGTGAATTTCAAAAATAATTGCAAACTGTTTCTAGCCTTGAAACCTCGCTCCTCTGGTGATCCAGTTCAACAAGTGAGAATTGTTATTTCTTTTTTGCGTGGCGATCCTCAGGACTGGGCATTTTCCCTTGCGCCAGGGGATCCTGCATTAAGTAATATTGATGCGTTTTTCCTGGCGCTCGGATTGCTGTACGATGAGCCTAATTCTGTGGATCAGGCAGAGAAGAATTTGCTGGCTCTGTGTCAGGGTCAGGATGAGATAGAGGTATATTGTCAGAAATTTAGAAAGTGGTCTGTACTCACTCAGTGGAATGAAGGTGCGCTCGTGGCTATTTTCAGAAGAGGTCTCTCTGAAGCCCTTAAGGATGTCATGGTGGGATTTCCTATGCCTGCTGGTCTGAATGAGTCTATGTCTTTGGCCATTCAGATCGGTCGACGCTTGC
Source organism: Ranitomeya imitator (assembly GCF_032444005.1). Classification (NCBI taxonomy): domain Eukaryota; kingdom Metazoa; phylum Chordata; class Amphibia; order Anura; family Dendrobatidae; genus Ranitomeya; species Ranitomeya imitator. Next base: position 658,954,321 of record NC_091282.1, read on the forward strand.
GCGAGCGTAAATCTGTGCACCATTTGGCGGTATTACCTGAGCTTAAACCTGAGCCTATGCAGTGCGATAGGATTTTGACCAGAGTTGAACGGCAAGAACACAGACGTCTGAATGGGCTGTGTTTCTACTGTGGTGATTCTACTCATGCTATCTCTGATTGTCCTAAGCGCACTAAGCGGTTTGCTAGGTCTGCCACCATTGGTACGGTACAGTCAAAATTTCTTCTGTCCGTTACCTTGATCTGCTCTTTGTCATCGTATTCTGTCATGGCATTTGTGGACTCAGGCGCTGCTCTGAATTTGATGGACTTGGAGTATGCTAGGCGTTGTGGGTTTTTCTTGGAGCCCTTGCAGTGTCCTATTCCATTGAGAGGAATTGATGCTATGCCTTTGGCCAAGAATAAGCCTCAGTACTGGACCCAGCTGACCATGTGCATGGCTCCTGCACATCAGGAGGTTATTCGCTTTCTGGTGTTGCATAATCTGCATGATGTGGTCGTGTTGGGGTTGCCATGGCTACAAGTCCATAATCCAGTATTAGATTGGAAATCCATGTCTGTGTCCAGCTGGGGTTGTCAGGGGGTACATGGTGATGTCCCATTTCTGACTATTTCGTCATCCACCCCTTCTGAGGTTCCTGAGTTCTTGTCTGATTACCGGGATTTATTTGATGAGCCCAAGTCCGATACCCTACCTCCGCATAGGGATTGTGATTGTGCTATCGATTTGATTCCTGGTAGTAAATTCCCAAAAGGTCGACTGTTTAATTTATCTGTGCCTGAGCACGCCGCTATGCGGAGTTATGTGAAGGAGTCTTTGGAGAAGGGGCATATTCGCCCGTCATCGTCGCCATTAGGAGCAGGGTTCTTTTTTGTAGCCAAGAAGGATGGTTCACTGAGACCTTGTATAGATTACCGCCTTCTAAATAAGATCACGGTTAAATTTCAGTACCCTTTGCCATTATTATCTGATTTGTTTGCTCGCATTAAGGGGGCTAGTTGGTTCACCAAGATAGATCTTCGTGGTGCGTATAATCTTGTGCGTATTAAGCAAGGCGATGAGTGGAAAACTGCATTTAATACGCCCGAGGGCCATTTTGAGTATCTAGTAATGCCATTCGGACTTGCCAATGCTCCATCAGTGTTTCAGTCATTTATGCATGACATCTTCCGAAAGTACCTGGATAAATTCCTGATTGTGTACTTAGATGACATTTTGATCTTCTCAGATGATTGGGAGTCTCATGTGAAGCAGGTCAGAACGGTGTTTCAGGTCCTGCGTGCTAATTCTTTGTTTGTGAAGGGATCAAAGTGTCTCTTTGGTGTCCAGAAGGTTTCATTTTTGGGGTTCATCTTTTCCCCTTCTACTATCGAGATGGACCCTGTTAAGGTCCAAGCCATCCATAATTGGACTCAGCCGACATCTCTGAAAAGTCTGCAAAAGTTCCTGGGCTTTGCTAATTTTTATCGTCGCTTCATCTGCAATTTTTCTAGTATTGCTAAACCATTGACCGATTTGACCAAGAAAGGTGCTGATGTGGTCAATTGGTCTTCTGCTGCTGTGGAAGCTTTTCAAGAGTTGAAGCGTCGTTTTTCTTCTGCCCCTGTGTTGTGTCAACCAGATGTTTCGCTTCCGTTCCAGGTCGAGGTTGATGCTTCTGAGATTGGAGCAGGGGCTGTTTTGTCGCAGAGAAGTTCTGATTGCTCGGTGATGAAACCATGCGCCTTCTTTTCCAGGAAGTTTTCGCCTGCTGAGCGAAATTATGATGTGGGCAATCGAGAGTTGCTGACCATGAAGTGGGCATTCGAGGAGTGGCGTCATTGGCTTGAAGGAGCTAAGCATCGCGTGGTGGTCTTGACTGATCATAAGAACTTGACTTATCTCGAGTCCGCCAAGCGGTTGAATCCTAGACAAGCTCGTTGGTCGTTGTTTTTTGCCCGTTTTGACTTTGTGATTTCATATCTTCCAGGCTCTAAAAATGTGAAGGCGGATGCTCTGTCTAGGAGTTTTGTGCCCGACTCTCCGGGTGTATCTGAGCCGGCGGGTATCCTCAAAGAGGGAGTAATTGTGTCTGCCATCTCCCCTGATTTGCGGCGGGTGCTGCAAAAATTTCAGGCTGATAAACCTGATCGTTGCCCAGCGGAGAAACTGTTTGTCCCTGATAGGTGGATGAATAAAGTTATCTCTGAGGTTCATTGTTCGGTGTTGGCTGGTCATCCTGGAATCTTTGGTACCAGAGAGTTAGTGGCTAGATCCTTTTGGTGGCCATCTCTGTCGCGGGATGTGCATACTTTTGTGCAGTCCTGTGGGATTTGTGCTTGGGCTAAGCCCTGCTGTTCTCGTGCCAGTGGGTTGCTTTTGCCCTTGCCGGTCCCGAAGAGACCTTGGACACATATCTCTATGGATTTTATTTCAGATCTTCCCGTCTCTCAAAAGATGTCAGTCATTTGGGTGGTCTGTGATCGCTTCTCTAAGATGGTCCATTTGGTACCCTTGTCTAAATTGCCTTCCTCCTCTGATTTGGTGCCATTGTTTTTCCAGCATGTGGTTCGTTTACATGGCATTCCAGAGAATATCGTTTCTGACAGAGGTTCCCAGTTTGTTTCGAGGTTTTGGCGAGCCTTTTGTGCTAGGATGGGCATTGACTTGTCTTTTTCCTCGGCTTTCCATCCTCAGACTAATGGCCAGACCGAAGGAACCAATCAGACCTTGGAAACATATCTGAGATGCTTTGTTTCTGCTGATCAGGATGACTAGGTGTCCTTTTTGCCTTTGGCTGAGTTCGCCCTTAATAATCGGGCCAGCTCGGCTACCTTGGTTTCACCGTTTTTCTGCAACTCTGGGTTCCATCCTCCTTTCTCTTCAGGGCAGGTTGAGTCTTCGGACTGTCCTGGTGTGGATACTGTGGTGGACAGGTTGCAGCAGATTTGGACTCATGTAGTGGACAATTTGACCTTGTCCCAGGAGAAGGCTCAACGTTTCGCTAATCGCAGACGCTGTGTGGGTCCCCGACTTCGGGTTGGGGACTTGGTTTGGTTATCTTCTCGTCATATTCCTATGAAGGTTTCCTCTCCTAAGTTTAAACCTCATTTTATTGGTCCGTATAGGATTTCTGAGGTTCTTATTCCTGTGTCTTTTCGTCTGACCCTTCCAGATTCTTTTTCCATACATAACGTATTCCATAGGTCATTGTTGCGGAGATACGTGGCACCCGTGGTTCCATCTGTTGATCCTCCTGCCCCGGTTTTGGTGGAGGGGGAGTTGGAGTATATTGTGGAGAAGATTTTGGATTGTCGTGTTTCTAGACGGAAACTCCAGTATCTGGTTAAGTGGAAGGGTTATGCTCAGGAAGATAATTCCTGGGTCTTTGCCTCTGATGTCCATGCTCCCGATCTTGTTCGTGCCTTTCATATGGCTCATCCTGGTCGTCCTGGGAGCTCTGGTGAGGGTTCGGTGACCCCTCCTCAAGGGGGGGGTACTGTTGTGAATTCTGTGGCAGAGCTCCCTCTTGTGGTCACAAGTGGTACTTCGGCTGATTCTCTCTGTGAGCTTCCGTTGGTGGAGGAAAGTGGTACTGCGGCTTCTGAGTTTCCTTCCTCAGGTGATATGGTGAAGTCGTTAGGTGCTGCTCTATTTAACTCCACCTAGTGCTTTGATCCTGGCCTCCAGTCAATGTTCTAGTATTGGACCTGTCTCCTGGATCGTTCCTGTGGCCTGCTGCTCTGCATAGCTAAGTTATTCTTTGCTATTTGTTGCTGTTTTTTTCTGTCCAGCTTGTCTATTTGTTTTTTCCTGCTTGCTGGAAGCTCTGGGACGCAGAGGGTGTACCTCCGTGCCGTTAGTTCGGTACGGAGGGTCTTTTTGCCCCCTTTGCGTGGTTTTTGTAGGGTTTTGTGTTGACCGCAAAGTTACCTTTCCTATCCTCGCTCTGTTCAGAAAGTTGGGCCTCGCTTTGCTAAATCTATTTCATCTCTACGTTTGTCTTTTCATCTTAACTCACAGTCATTATATGTGGGGGGCTGCCTTTTCCTTTGGGGTATTTCTCTGAGGCAAGGTAGGCTTATTTTCTATCTTCAGGCTAGCTAGTTTCTCAGGCCGTGCCGAGTTGCATAGGGAGCGTTAGGCGCAATCCACGGCTGCCTTTAGTGTGGTTGGAGAGAATTAGGGATTGCGGTCAACAGAGTTCCCACGTCTCAGAGCTCGTTCTTGTTTTTTGGGTTATTGCCAGGTCACTGTATGTGCGCTGACCTCTATGTCCATTGTGGTACTGAATTACCTTTCATAACAGTACTGGAGGCCATAAGTACTAATGATTCTCAATAGAGGGAAAAAAGAAGTTCTGAGACCATTTTTTTTTTCTTTGCACTGTGTTTTGCCTTTTTTTTCCCCTAGACATTTGGGTAGTTCAGGACACAGGTGTGGACATGGATATTCAGGGTCTGTGCTCTTCATTGGATAATCTCGTTATAAATGTACAAAAGATTCAAGATTTGGTGGTTCAGAAGCCTATGTTAGAACCAAGAATTCCTATTCCTGATTTGTTTTATGGTGATAGAGCCAAGTTTGTGAATTTCAAAAATCATTGCAAATTGTTTCTAGCCTTGAAACCTCGCTCCTCTGGTGATCCAGTTCAACAAGTGAGAATTGTTATTTCTTTTTTGCGTGGCGATCCTCAGGACTGGGCATTTTCCCTTGCGCCAGGGGATCCTGCATTAAGTAATATTGATGCGTTTTTCCTGGCGCTCGGATTGCTGTACGATGAGCCTAATTCTGTGGATCAGGCAGAGAAGAATTTGCTGGCTCTGTGTCAGGGTCAGGATGAGATAGAGGTATATTGTCAGAAATTTAGAAAGTGGTTTGTACTCACTCAGTGGAATGAAGGTGCGCTCGTGGCTATTTTCAGAAGAGGTCTCTCTGAAGCCCTTAAGGATGTCATGGTGGGATTTCCTATGCCTGCTGGTCTGAATGAGTCTATGTCTTTGGCCATTCAGATCGGTCGACGCTTGCGCGAGCGTAAATCTGTGCACCATTTGGCGGTATTACCTGAGCTTAAACCTGAGCCTATGCAGTGCGATAGGATTTTGACCAGAGTTGAACGGCAAGAACACAGACGTCTGAATGGGCTGTGTTTCTACTGTGGTGATTCTACTCATGCTATCTCTGATTGTCCTAAGCGCACTAAGCGGTTTGCTAGGTCTGCCACCATTGGTACGGTACAGTCAAAATTTCTTCTGTCCGTTACCTTGATCTGCTCTTTGTCATCGTATTCTGTCATGGCATTTGTGGACTCAGGCGCTGCTCTGAATTTGATGGACTTGGAGTATGCTAGGCGTTGTGGGTTTTTCTTGGAGCCCTTGCAGTGTCCTATTCCATTGAGAGGAATTGATGCTACGCCTTTGGCCAAGAATAAGCCTCAGTACTGGACCCAGCTGACCATGTGCATGGCTCCTGCACATCAGGAGGTTATTCGCTTTCTGGTGTTGCATAATCTGCATGATGTGGTCGTGTTGGGGTTGCCATGGCTACAAGTCCATAATCCAGTATTAGATTGGAAATCCATGTCTGTGTCCAGCTGGGGTTGTCAGGGGGTACATGGTGATGTCCCATTTCTGACTATTTCGTCATCCACCCCTTCTGAGGTTCCTGAGTTCTTGTCTGATTACCGGGATTTATTTGATGAGCCCAAGTCCGATACCCTACCTCCGCATAGGGATTGTGATTGTGCTATCGATTTGATTCCTGGTAGTAAATTCCCAAAAGGTCGACTGTTTAATTTATCTGTGCCTGAGCACGCCGCTATGCGGAGTTATGTGAAGGAGTCTTTGGAGAAGGGGCATATTCGCCCGTCATCGTCGCCATTAGGAGCAGGGTTCTTTTTTGTAGCCAAGAAGGATGGTTCACTGAGACCTTGTATAGATTACCGCCTTCTAAATAAGATCACGGTTAAATTTCAGTACCTTTTGCCATTATTATCTGATTTGTTTGCTCGCATTAAGGGGGCTAGTTGGTTCACCAAGATAGATCTTCGTGGTGCGTATAATCTTGTGCGTATGAAGCAAGGCGATGAGTGGAAAACTGCATTTAATACGCCCGAGGGCCATTTTGAGTATCTAGTAATGCCATTCGGACTTGCCAATGCTCCATCAGTGTTTCAGTCCTTTATGCATGACATCTTCCGAGAGTACCTGGATAAATTCCTGATTGTGTACTTAGATGACATTTTGATCTTCTCGGATGATTGGGAGTCTCATGTGAAGCAGGTCAGAACGGTGTTTCAGGTCCTGCGTGCTAATTCTTTGTTTGTGAAGGGATCAAAGTGTCTCTTTGGTGTCCAGCAGGTTTCATTTTTGGGGTTCATCTTTTTCCCTTCTACTATCGAGATGGACCCTGTTAAGGTCCAAGCCATCCATAATTGGACTCAGCCGACATCTCTGAAAAGTCTGCAAAAGTTCCTTGGCTTTGCTAATTTTTATCGTCGCTTCAGCTGCAATTTTTCTAGTATTGCTAAACCATTGACCGATTTGACCAAGAAAGGTGCTGATGTGGTCAATTGGTCTTCTGCTGCTGTGGAAGCTTTTCAAGAGTTGAAGCGTCGTTTTTCTTCTGCCCCTGTGTTGTGTCAACCAGATGTTTCGCTTCCGTTCCAGGTCGAGGTTGATGCTTCTGAGATTGGAGCAGGGGCTGTTTTGTCGCAGAGAAGTTCTGATTGCTCAGTGATGAAACCATGCGCCTTCTTTTCCAGGAAGTTTTCGCCTGCTGAGCGAAATTATGATGTGGGCAATCGAGAGTTGCTGACCATGAAGTGGGCATTCGAGGAGTGGCGTCATTGGCTTGAAGGAGCTAAGCATCGCGTGGTGGTCTTGACTGATCATAAGAACTTGACTTATCTCGAGTCCGCCAAGCGGTTGAATCCTAGACAAGCTCGTTGGTCGTTGTTTTTTGCCCGTTTTGACTTTGTGATTTCATATCTTCCAGGCTCTAAAAATGTGAAGGCGGATGCTCTGTCTAGGAGTTTTGTGCCCGACTCTCCGGGTGTATCTGAGCCGGCGGGTATCCTCAAAGAGGGAGTAATTGTGTCTGCCATCTCCCCTGATTTGCGGCGGGTGCTGCAAAAATTTCAGGCTGATAAACCTGATCGTTGCCCAGCGGAGAAACTGTTTGTCCCTGATAGGTGGACGAATAAAGTTATCTCTGAGGTTCATTGTTCGGTGTTGGCTGGTCATCCTGGAATCTTTGGTACCAGAGAGTTAGTGGCTAGATCCTTTTGGTGGCCATCTCTGTCACGGGATGTGCATACTTTTGTGCAGTCCTGTGGGATTTGTGCTCGGGCTAAGCCCTGCTGTTCTCGTGCCAGTGGGTTGCTTTTGCCCTTGCCGGTCCCGAAGAGACCTTGGACACATATCTCTATGGATTTTATTTCAGATCTTCCCGTCTCTCAAAAGATGTCAGTCATTTGGGTGGTCTGTGATCGCTTCTCTAAGATGGTCCATTTGGTACCCTTGTCTAAATTGCCTTCCTCCTCTGATTTGGTGCCATTGTTTTTCCAGCATGTGGTTCGTTTACATGGCATTCCAGAGAATATCGTTTCTGACAGAGGTTCCCAGTTTGTTTCGAGGTTTTGGCGAGCCTTTTGTGCTAGGATGGGCATTGACTTGTCTTTTTCCTCGGCTTTCCATCCTCAGATTAATGGCCAGACCGAAGGAACCAATCAGACCTTGGAAACATATCTGAGATGCTTTGTTTCTGCTGATCAGGATGACTGGGTGTCCTTTTTGCCTTTGGCTGAGTTCGCCCTTAATAATCGGGCCAGCTCGGCTACCTTGGTTTCACCGTTTTTCTGCAACTCTGGGTTCCATCCTCCTTTCTCTTCAGGGCAGGTTGAGTCTTCGGACTGTCCTGGTGTGGATACTGTGGTGGACAGGTTGCAGCAGATTTGGACTCATGTAGTGGACAATTTGACCTTGTCCCAGGAGAAGGCTCAACGTTTCGCTAATCGCAGACGCTGTGTGGGTCCCCGACTTCGGGTTGGGGACTTGGTTTGGTTATCTTCTCGTCATATTCCTATGAAGGTTTCCTCTCCTAAGTTTAAACCTCATTTTATTGGTCCGTATAGGATTTCTGAGGTTCTTATTCCTGTGTCTTTTCGTCTGACCCTTCCAGATTCTTTTTCCATACATAACGTATTCCATAGGTCATTGTTGCGGAGATACGTGGCACCGTGGTTCCATCTGTTGATCCTCCTGCCCCGGTTTTGGTGGAGGGGGAGTTGGAGTATATTGTGGAGAAGATTTTGGATTCTCGTGTTTCTAGATGGAAACTCCAGTATCTGGTTAAGTGGAAGGGTTATGCTCAGGAAGATAATTCCTGGGTCTTTGCCTCTGATGTCCATGCTCCCGATCTTGTTCGTGCCTTTCATATGGCTCATCCTGGTCATCCTGGGAGCTCTGGTGAGGGTTCGGTGACCCCTCCTCAAGGGGGGGGTACTGTTGTGAATTCTGTGGCAGAGCTCCCTCTTGTGGTCACAAGTGGTACTTCGGCTGATTCTATCTGTGAGCTTCCGTTGGTGGAGGAAAGTGGTACTGCGGCTTCTGAGTTTCCTTCCTCAGGTGATATGGTGAAGTCGTTAGGTGCTGCTCTATTTAACTCCACCTAGTGCTTTGATCCTGGCCACCAGTCAATGTTCTAGTATTGGACCTGTCTCCTGGATCGTTCCTGTGGCCTGCTGCTCTGCATAGCTAAGTTATTCTTTGCTATTTGTTGCTGTTTTTTTCTGTCCAGCTTGTCTATTTGTTTTTTCCTGCTTGCTGGAAGCTCTGGGACGCAGAGGGTGTACCTCCGTGCCGTTAGTTCGGTACGGAGGGTCTTTTTGCCCCCTTTGCGTGGTTTTTGTAGGGTTTTGTGTTGACCGCAAAGTTACCTTTCCTATCCTCGCTCTGTTCAGAAAGTTGGGCCTCGCTTTGCTAAATCTATTTCATCTCTACGTTTGTCTTTTCATCTTAACTCACAGTCATTATATGTGGGGGGCTGCCTTTTCCTTTGGGGTATTTCTCTGAGGCAAGGTAGGCTTATTTTCTATCTTCAGGCTAGCTAGTTTCTCAGGCCGTGCCGAGTTGCATAGGGAGCGTTAGGCGCAATCCACGGCTACCTTTAGTGTGGTTGGAGAGAATTAGGGATTGCGGTCAACAGAGTTCCCACGTCTCAGAGCTCGTTCTTGTTTTTTGGGTTATTGCCAGGTCACTGTATGTGCGCTGACCTCTATGTCCATTGTGGTACTGAATTACCTTTCATAACAGTACTGGAGGCCATAAGTACTAATGATTCTCAATAGAGGGAAAAAAGAAGTTCTGAGACCATTTTTTTTTCTTCTTTGCACTGTGTTTTGCCTTTTTTTTCCCCTAGACATTTGGGTAGTTCAGGACACAGGTGTGGACATGGATATTCAGGGTCTGTGCTCTTCATTGGATAATCTCGTTATAAATGTACAAAAGATTCAAGATTTGGTGGTTCAGAAGCCTATGTTAGAACCAAGAATTCCTATTCCTGATTTGTTTTATGGTGATAGAGCCAAGTTTGTGAATTTCAAAAGGGGAAGCGAGATCCATTCTCGCGAAACGCGCGTCGGGGAGAGAGGTCGGGTCCTGGACTGCTCTACGAACATTATGGGTAATTAACCCTTTATCATGCATTGACTGTTTTTAGGTGGCAGTTGCTCCCTCTTTTGATATACGGGGAAATATGCACGGCGGGGATCCTTAGTAAATGTATGCGGAAGGAGACTATCCCTGTGACTAGTAGCTATGGAATACTAATCCCATGCTATTTATTGTGTTGTCATACTGTGCATTGTTTTCCCTTTATCTGTCCAGGATCTTGACCCCTTTTGCGTCCTCGCACTTCTGGGATCACACTATCCTTTATATTTTCATGTTACATATTTATTCTTGTCTGTAATGTGTCATAGTTCTCTGTATCTTTTATACACTTTTTGTATTTAATAAAATGATATTTTTATAATACTAAAAACTCCTAGTTCTCCTATATTTAACATAGTACTATAGAGTTGGTATTTTTCATATTAACTTTACATGCTGGTCTTTTCTATATATTTTGCTAAGATAATCTGCATGATGTGGTCGTGTTGGGGTTGCCATGGCTACAAGTCCATAATCCAGTATTAGATTGGAAATCCATGTCTGTGTCCAGCTGGGGTTGTCAGGGGGTACATGGTGATGTCCCATTTCTGACTATTTCGTCATCCACCCCTTCTGAGGTTCCTGAGTTCTTGTCTGATTACCGGGATTTATTTGATGAGTCCAAGTCCGATACCGTACCTCCGCATAGGGATTGTGATTGTGCTATCGATTTGATTCCTGGTAGTAAATTCCCAAAAGGTCGACTGTTTAATTTATCTGTGCCTGAGCACGCCGCTATGCGGAGTTATGTGAAGAAGTCTTTGGAGAAGGGGCATATTCGCCCGTCATCGTCGCCATTAGGAGCAGGGTTCTTTTTTGTAGCCAAGAAGGATGGTTCACTGAGACCTTGTATAGATTACCGCCTTCTAAATAAGATCACGGTTAAATTTCAGTACCCTTTGCCATTATTATCTGATTTGATTGCTCGCATTAAGGGGGCTAGTTGGTTCACCAAGATAGATCTTCGTGGTGCGTATAATCTTGTGCGTATTAAGCAAGGCGATGAGTGGAAAACTGCATTTAATACGCCCGAGGGCCATTTTGAGTATCTAGTAATGCCATTCGGACTTGCCAATGCTCCATCAGTGTTTCAGTCCTTTATGCATGACATCTTCCGAGAGTACCTGGATAAATTCCTGATTGTGTACTTAGATGACATTTTGATCTTCTCGGATGATTGGGAGTCTCATGTGAAGCAGGTCAGAACGGTGTTTCAGGTCCTGCGTGCTAATTCTTTGTTTGTGAAGGGATCAAAGTGTCTCTTTGGTGTCCAGAAGGTTTCATTTTTGGGGTTCATCTTTTCCCCTTCTACTATCGAGATGGACCCTGTTAAGGTCCAAGCCATCCATAATTGGACTCAGCCGACATCTCTGAAAAGTCTGCAAAAGTTCCTGGGCTTTGCTAATTTTTATCGTCGCTTCATCTGCAATTTTTCTAGTATTGCTAAACCATTGACCGATTTGACCAAGAAAGGTGCTGATGTGGTCAATTGGTCTTCTGCTGCTGTGGAAGCTTTTCAAGAGTTGAAGCGTCGTTTTTCTTCTGCCCCTGTGTTGTGTCAACCAGATGTTTTGCTTCCGTTCCAGGTCGAGGTTGATGCTTCTGAGATTGGAGCAGGGGCTGTTTTGTCGCAGAGAAGTTCTGATTGCTCGGTGATGAAACCATGCGCCTTCTTTTCCAGGAAGTTTTCGCCTGCTGAGCGAAATTATGATGTGGGCAATCGAGAGTTGCTGACCATGAAGTGGGCATTCGAGGAGTGGCGTCATTGGCTTGAAGGAGCTAAGCATCGCGTGGTGGTCTTGACTGATCATAAGAACTTGACTTATCTCGAGTCCGCCAAGCGGTTGAATCCTAGACAAGCTCGTTGGTCGTTGTTTTTTGCCCGTTTTGACTTTGTGATTTCATATCTTCCAGGCTCTAAAAATGTGAAGGCGGATGCTCTGTCTAGGAGTTTTGTGCCCGACTCTCCGGGTGTATCTGAGCTGGCGGGTATCCTCAAAGAGGGAGTAATTGTGTCTGCCATCTCCCCTGATTTGCGGCGGGTGCTGCAAAAATTTCAGGCTGATAAACCTGATCGTTGCCCAGCGGAGAAACTGTTTGTCCCTGATAGGTGGACGAATAAAGTTATCTCTGAGGTTCATTGTTCGGTGTTGGCTGGTCATCCTGGAATCTTTGGTACCAGAGAGTTAGTGGCTAGATCCTTTTGGTGGCCATCTCTGTCGCGGGATGTGCATACTTTTGTGCAGTCCTGTGGGATTTGTGCTCGGGCTAAGCCCTGCTGTTCTCGTGCCAGTGGGTTGCTTTTGCCCTTGCCGGTCCCGAAGAGACCTTGGACACATATCTCTATGGATTTTATTTCAGATCTTCCCGTCTCTCAAAAGATGTCAGTCATTTGGGTGGTCTGTTATCGCTTCTCTAAGATGGTCCATTTGGTACCCTTGTCTAAATTGCCTTCCTCCTCTGATTTGGTGCCATTGTTTTTCCAGCATGTGGTTCGTTTACATGGCATTCCAGAGAATATTGTTTCTGACAGAGGTTCCCAGTTTGTTTCGAGGTTTTGGCGAGCCTTTTGTGCTAGGATGGGCATTGACTTGTCTTTTTCCTCGGCTTTCCATCCTCAGACTAATGGCCAGACCGAAGGAACCAATCAGACCTTGGAAACATATCTGAGATGCTTTGTTTCTGCTGATCAGGATGACTGGGTGTCCTTTTTGCCTTTGGCTGAGTTCGCCCTTAATAATCGGGCCAGCTCGGCTACCTTGGTTTCACCGTTTTTCTGCAACTCTGGGTTCCATCCTCCTTTCTCTTCAGGGCAGGTTGAGTCTTCGGACTGTCCTGGTGTGGATACTGTGGTGGACAGGTTGCAGCAGATTTGGACTCATGTAGTGGACAATTTGACCTTGTCCCAGGAGAAGGCTCAACGTTTCGCTAATCGCAGACGCTGTGTGGGTCCCCGACTTCGGGTTGGGGACTTGGTTTGGTTATCTTCTCGTCATATTCCTATGAAGGTTTCCTCTCCTAAGTTTAAACCTCATTTTATTGGTCCGTATAGGATTTCTGAGGTTCTTATTCCTGTGTCTTTTCGTCTGACCCTTCCAGATTCTTTTTCCATACATAACGTATTCCATAGGTCATTGTTGCGGAGATACGTGGCACCCGTGGTTCCATCTGTTGATCCTCCTGCCCCGGTTTTGGTGGAGGGGGAGTTGGAGTATATTGTGGAGAAGATTTTGGATTCTCGTGTTTCTAGACGGAAACTCCAGTATCTGGTTAAGTGGAAGGGTTATGCTCAGGAAGATAATTCCTGGGTCTTTGCCTCTGATGTCCATGCTCCCGATCTTGTTCGTGCCTTTCATATGGCTCATCCTGGTCGTCCTGGGAGCTCTGGTGAGGGTTCGGTGACCCCTCCTCAAGGGGGGGTACTGTTGTGAATTCTGTGGCAGAGCTCCCTCTTGTGGTCACAAGTGGTACTTCGGCTGATTCTCTCTGTGAGCTTCCGTTGGTGGAGGAAAGTGGTACTGCGGCTTCTGAGTTTCCTTCCTCAGGTGATATGGTGAAGTCGTTAGGTGCTGCTCTATTTAACTCCACCTAGTGCTTTGATCCTGGCCTCCAGTCAATGTTCTAGTATTGGACCTGTCTCCTGGATCGTTCCTGTGGCCTGCTGCTCTGCATAGCTAAGTTATTCTTTGCTATTTGTTGCTGTTTTTTTCTGTCCAGCTTGTCTATTTGTTTTTTCCTGCTTGCTGGAAGCTCTGGGACGCAGAGGGTGTACCTCCGTGCCGTTAGTTCGGTACGGAGGGTCTTTTTGCCCCCTTTGCGTGGTTTTTGTAGGGTTTTGTGTTGACCGCAAAGTTACCTTTCCTATCCTCGCTCTGTTCAGAAAGCTGGGCCTCGCTTTGCTAAATCTATTTCATCTCTACGTTTGTCTTTTCATCTTAACTCACAGTCATTATATGTGGGGGGCTGCCTTTTCCTTTGGGGTATTTCTCTGAGGCAAGGTAGGCTTATTTTCTATCTTCAGGCTAGCTAGTTTCTCAGGCCGTGCCGAGTTGCATAGGGAGCGTTAGGCGCAATCCACGGCTGCCTTTAGTGTGGTTGGAGAGAATTAGGGATTGCGGTCAACAGAGTTCCCACGTCTCAGAGCTCGTTCTTGTTTTTTGGGTTATTGCCAGGTCACTGTATGTGCGCTGACCTCTATCTCCATTGTGGTACTGAATTACCTTTCATAACAGTTATGCAACATGCAATCTCCTCACCGGAGAAGCCGGTATTCTAGGGGCTTATTTCAGCCGGGTCCCTGAACACACTCATACAATCTCCTCACCGGAGGTGTCGGTATTCTAGGGGCTTATTTCAGCCGGGTCCCTGAACACACTCATGCATAACACACTGGCGCAAAGCACATATATGAATTGACACTAGCGCATGGCCGTGCGGCCATGCGAGCCTTATATAGCTGCAGCAAGTAAAAGACCTTCCTAGAAGGACCAATGAGAGACTGCCATACCTGAGCATGTGACCCTAAATCTGCACTGAGATCTTGCCCTGGACATGCTCAGTGTGTGCAAAGCAGGACTTAGTCCTAGCACTTAAAGGACCTTCCTGAAAGGACCAATGGACTTAGCTGCAGTATCTGCGCATGTGACCCTCGATCTCCACTGAGAGATCTTACTCAGGGCATGCTCAGAACAAGAAAAGCAGGACTTACTCCCAGAAGCGTCTGCTCGCCGCTGCCCAGCACTGACTTCAATGGCAGAAGCCGGAAAAGCAGCAGTAACTCTTTGTACAGAGTGGGACTGAGCAAGACGCTGGGACCGACGTCTCCGCTGAGCAGGCTCCACTGCGGCAGGAGAAGAATGGGAGACCGCAGCGGAGATGGCCCGAGATTCACCCTGTGCAGAGGCAGGAACTCGACCCCTAACACCTGGGCAGCACTTCTTTAAATCCAACTGACAAAACCTTATTTTTTAAGCACCATGATCATTTGATAGGGCTCAAAAAAATTTTAAGACGTGATCGCAAACCAATTTTTTAAAACTATACTAGTTTTTATTTATAACATACAATAATGTAAAATTTTCAGCAACAAGAAAGGTCACTGGAAAGAGTAGAGGTCAAAGAGGTCCACACATGGCCTAAAAATGGCAGATTGATTCAATCTGGCAGGTTAATTAAATATGGCAAATAATAATGAAAGAAAAAGTATTTTACTTAAAGCATTAACGTGCATAGTGCATATCAGTGCATTCACAAATCATTACAGTATATAACACACTTTGCCACTAGATGGTGCTATTCAGTCCGCCACACAAATCACAAAGAATCTTAAGTTTATGTCAATTACTCCTTTACTGCCATAGGAAATGGACCACCAAAGGTAGCATCAGCTGCCAAGTATCAAACTACAGTTCAGATAATTTGCATAATCATCAATCTTTAAGCAGAAGATCGATACAATCAGAGAAAGCTTTGGCCCGCAGCCCCCAATGCCCCTCTTCGCTTCTCAGCCCTGTTCCTCCAAAACCAGTTTCACCATGACAGAAGATCAGCTCTCCACCCTCCTGTCAAGATCACATCTCACCACTTGCATGCTTGACCCGCTCCTGTCCCACATCATGCCTAACCTAGCTACAGTCTTCATCCCAACTCTAACACATCCATCCTCAAAAAGCCCTTCCTCGACCCATCCTCTGTATCTAGCTATTGCCTGATATCTCTTCTCCCTTATACCTCAAAACTACTGGAACAGCATGTTGAACTGTCCTCTCACCTCTCTTCCTTCTCCCTCTTTGACCGCTTACAATCTGGCTTCCAACCGCATCACTCGACTGAATCTGCCCTAACTAAAGTCACCAATGACCTTCTAACCGCCAAGAGCAAGCAACACTATTCTGTCCTTCTCCTGGACCTGTCTTCTGCCTTTGACACTGTCGACCATTCCCTCTCATCCCTTGGCATCACAGACTGGGCCCTATCCTGGATCTCATCATATCTAACAGACCGAACATTCAGTGTCTCCCTCTCCCACACCACCTCCTCACCTCCCCCTGTCTGTCGGTGTCCCCCAAGGCTCAGTCCTAGGGCCCCTGCTCTTCTCCATCTACACCTTTGGCCTGGGACAGATCATAGAATCCCACGGTTTGCAGTATCATCTCTATGCCTACGACACGCAGATCTCACTTCCTTACTGACCAAAATCCCACAATGTCTCTCTGCTATTTCAGCTTTCTTTTCTGCCCACTTTCTAAAACTGAACATGGACAAAACAGAATTCATCATCTTTCCCCCATCTCACTCTGCCCCTCCATGAGACCTATCCATCAATGTCAATGGCTGCTCACTTTCCCCAGTCCCACACGCTCGGTGCCTCGGGGTGATCCTCGACTTTGCCCTCTCTTTCAAGCCACATATCCAAGCCCTTGCCTCCTCCTGCCGACTCAAACTCAAAAATGTTTCCCGGATCCGTGCATTCCTTGACCATGAAACCACAAAAACACTAGTGCACGCCTTTATCATCTCCCGCCTCGACTACTGCAACCTCCTACTCTCTGGCCTCCCCTCTAGCACTCTGGCACCTCTCCAATCCATCCTACGCTCTGCTGCCTGATTAATCCACCTGTCTCCCTGTTATTCCCCAGCCTCCCCTCTCTGCCAAGCCCTTCACTGGCTTCCTATTGTCCAGAGGCTCCAGTTCAAAACCCTAAGGCTACTTTCACACTAGCATCATACTCGGCCCGTCACAGTGCGTCGGGCCGACGTACCGACGCTAGCAGTGAATGCGCCGCACAACGGGGGCAGCGGATGCATTTTTCCAGCGCATCCGCTGCCCCACTGTAAGGTGCGGGGAGTTGGGGGCGGAGTTCCGGCCGCTCATGCGCGGTCGGAAATGGCGGACCGTCGGAAGCAAAAAACTTTACATGTAACGTTTTTTGCTGCCGGTGGTCCGCCACAACACGGCGCAACCGTCGCACGACGGTTGCGACGTGTGTCAATGCGTCGCTAATGTTAGTCTATGGGGAAAAAACGCATCCATCCTGCAGACAACTTTGCAGGATGCGTTTTTCCCCTAAACTACGCATTGCGACGTATTGAAAACGACGCTAGTGTGAAAGTAGCCTAACTATTACATACAAAGCCATCCACAACCTGCTACTTACCCACACACAACCTTTGATCCTCTCAAGATATCCTTCTCTACTCCCCTCTTATCTCTTCTTCCCACAACCACATGCAAGACTTCTCCCATGCTTCCCCCATACTGTGGAACTCTCTACCCCAACACATCAGACTCTCGCCTACCACGGAAACCTTCAAAAACAAAAAAAACCTGAAGACCTGAAGTGATCCTTTGCCTGCTGAACTGCCGCACAACCAGCTCTACCCTCTCCTAGTGTATCTTCACCCATCCCCTGTAGACTGTGAGCCCTCGCGGGCAGGGTCCTCTCTCCCTCTGTACTTATGTGTGCCTTGTTTTGCTCATGTTTATTGTACTTGTCTATAATTGAGCCTTCCACATGTAAAGCACCATGGAATAAATGGCGCTATAAAAATGAATAATAATAATGTTAAGGATATGTACAATTTATGGCATACAACTCCCCCAAGGGGCATACAAGTGCCTACGTACAGCAGTCCTGTTTTAGACATCATAATACATATTGAATAAACTTAGGTATATAGATAGATCATCACCTAATATATCTCGATGCTCACTGCATGTGCCAGGACCTCCGCCCTCCCGCCTCGACGTGCGCGTTTTGCTGCCCTGCTTCTACGTGGACATGTCCTAGGTGGAAGGGGTGTGTGCTTAAATGCTGATGCTAGCCAATAGAAAAAAATCATGCTGTTGTCAAGGCATACTGCGCATTCGCAAGTGAAGAAATCAGCCAATGAAAGAGGAGTACAGCAAATTATGACGCGGCTGTTGCCAGGTCACATTGCACATGCATAGATAGCGGATCTCCCTAAATAAATTGAATCTCCCTAAACAAATCAGCCAATGAGAGAAGAATACAGCAAACGATGACGCGGCTGTTGCCAGGTCACATTGCGCATGTGTAAGTAGCGGATCTCCCCACACAAACTGCATATAGTACAAAATGATTACAGGTGATTTTTCTAAACATATAAATTGCAAAATATTGCTACATATTGCTACATTTAGACCATATTTGGACTTTTTGTTTTTGATCTAATTGTTTGTGCTGTTTTTTGAATAGTGAGTCCAGATGGAGTTTAAAGCCAGGGAGAGTTCCTGGCTGACAAAACCAACAGATATGTTCAGGAAAGGAACTGGTAATGTAAATTGTGTTACTTCACCTTCCAATTATGGAACTCTTAAAAAGTATAAAACTCTTCTTTACAAGAGGACTACATTATGGTGGACTAATACCTCACTACGGAATTATGCTGATCAAAAAATGGTACCAAGGGGGCTCAGGATTCAAACCTATCCAACTTTTGAACTTGATGATGAGATCCTCACGGAAAGATGGATAAAAGCAACTAATACCTGCTCCATGGAATGTATCCAAATTATAATGGAAAAAAATGATAAATCCATGAAAGTTATAGAACAAGATATTGATACACTTGGTAAGGATTTACAACACAGCATGAAAACTGAAGAATATAAAGAGGCCCTTCTCAATGTTGAGAAGGATTTTGAAAAGTGGGAGAGGACAATTTGTACTGATAAGCAAAAGAAATTCGAACGTGATTTAAATGATTAACAAATTAAAAAAATATTTAGGTGGCAACTGACAAAAGCATCTAATCAAAGAAATATATCAACAAGTTCCTCCATTCAGTCCCTGTCTTCCATGGGGGAAAGAAGTACCCCACTTTTGGAATCTGATAGACCAAGAACACGTCAATACTACAAAAAGATGGGAGGCCACCTCTTCACACCCTAAAAGTATGATCCTAGGAATACCAGTTGGACAATTTTTGAGATTAAAAAGAATTTGTGCTGAAGAAGACTTTTTATTACAATCAGAGGAACTTTCTATACCTTTTAAAGCTAGAGGATACAGCCACCGTAACAATAAGAAGGCGTTTCAAAGGGCCAAAAATTCATCAACAAATTCTCTTTTATATGAGAATAACTCCACAAGTTCACAAAAGAATGCTGAAAATGAGGTACGACTAATTACTGATTTCCACTCTCAGTGGTATAGTTTCAAGCAAACCATTGGTAAACATTGGAACATTTTATACACGGATCCCATTTTGAAGAGAATTTTACCCCCAAATCTGTCTATTGTGGCTAGATGCTCAAAAAATCTTGGGGATCGCCTTATGCATAGCCACTACAAACCTAAACAGCAAATTAAAAGGGATGGCAACAGTAATGGGTTTTTCCCTTGTGGGCTTTGCAAAGCTTCTGCCAACTTAATTAAAGGGAAGGAATTTAAGAATCATGACGGATCTAGAACTTATGAAATCCGCAAACATATCACATGCAGCTCCAAAGGGGGTAATCTATTTAGCAGAGTGTCCATGTAGAGAGATCTATGTTGGCCTCACGAGTAGGGAGCTTAAAGTGAGGACTAGGGAGGGAGCATTGTCTGGATATTGTGAAGGCGAAAAGCATTGTTAATGAGTCGGATTTAAAAACCCTTCCAAGACAATTTAAAAAGTTCCATCAGTGCAATCCCAACCTCCAGGTTCGTGGTATAGATTTGTTCACCTTGGGATTTAGGGGTGGTGATTTGGCAAAACAATTAGCCAAAAGAGAAAGCTGGTGGATTTTCCAACTTGGCTCATTAACACCACAAGGCCTTAATGAGAATTTTGGGTTTGGGGCCTTCTTGTAGGTTGATAACTTATTTAGGAGTTTTCATGATATAGGGACATTGTTTTTAATCTTGTTTTTGTACAGTGGGGCAAAAAAGTATTTAGTCAGTCAGCAATAGTGCAAGTTCCACCACTTAAAAAGATGAGAGGCGTCTGTAATTTACATCATAGGTAGACCTCAACTATGGGAGACAAACTGAGAAAAAAAAATCCAGAAAATCACATTGTCTGTTTTTTTAACAATTTATTTGCATATTATGGTGGAAAATAAGTATTTGGTCAGAAACAAAATTTCATCTCAATACTTTGTAATATATCCTTTGTTGGCAATGACAGAGGTCAAACATTTTCTGTAAGTCTTCACAAGGTTGCCACACACTGTTGTTGCTATGTTGGCCCATTCCTCCATGCAGATCTCCTCTAGAGCAGTGATGTTTTTGGCTTTTCGCTTGGCAACACAGACTTTCCACTCCCTCCAAAGGTTTTCTATAGGGTTGAGATCTGGAGACTGGCTAGGCCACTCCAGGACCTTGAAATGCTTCTTACGAAGCCACTCCTTCGTTGCCCTGGCGGTGTGCTTTGGATCATTGTCATGTTGAAAGACCCAGCCACGTTTCATCTTCAATGCCCTTGCTGATGGAAGGAGGTTTGCACTCAAAATCTCATGATACATGGCCCCATTCATTCTTTCATGTACCCGGATCAGTCATCCTGGCCCCTTTCCAGAGAAACAGCCCCAAAACATGATGTTTCCACCACCATGCTTTACAGTAGGTATGGTGTTTGATGGATGCAACTCAGTATTCTTTTTCCTCCAAACACGACAAGTTGTGTTTCTACCAAACAGTTCCAGTTTGGTTTCATCAGACCATAGGACATTCTCCCAAAACTCCTCTGGATCATCCAAATGCTCTCTAGCAAACTTCAGATGGGCCCGGACATGTACTGGCTTAAGCAGTGGGACACGTCTGGCACTGCAGGATCTGAGTCCATGGTGGCGTAGTGTGTTACTTATGGTAGGCCTTGTTACATTGGTCCCAGCTCTCTACAGTTCATTCACTAGGTCCCCCCGCGTGGTTCTGGGATTTTTGCTCACCGTTCTTGTGATCATTCTGACCCCACGGGGTGGAATTTTGCGTGGAGCCCCAGATCGAGGGAGATTATCAGTGGTCTTGTATGTCTTCCATTTTCTAATTATTGCTCCCACTGTTGATTTCTTCACTCCAAGCTGGTTGGCTATTGCAGATTCAGTCTTCCCAGCCTGGTGCAGGGCTACAATTTTGTTTCTGGTGTCCTTTGACAGCTCTTTGGTCTTCACCATAGTGGAGTTTAGAGTCAGACTGTTTGAGGGTGTGCACAGGTGTCTTTTTATACTGATAACAAGTTTAAACAGGTGCCATTACTACAGGTAATGAGTGGAGGAAAGAGGAGACTCTTAAAGAAGAAGTTACAGGTCTGTGAGAGCCAGAAATCTTGATTGTTTGTTTCTGACCAAATACTTATTTTCCACCATAATATGCAAATAAATTGTTAAAAAAACAGACAATGTGATTTTCTGCATTTTTTTTCCTCAGTTTGTCTCCCATAGTTGAGGTCTACCTATGATGTAAATTACAGACGCCTCTCATCTTTTTAAGTGGTGGAACTTGCACTATTGCTGACTGACTAAATACTTTTTTGCCCCACTGTATATGTGGATGTAATTGTTTGTTTTTATTTCAGTGTGTACTTACCTACTTGATGCCTTTTTATGCCAGTGATGTTGTATTGAGTTCAGGCTTGCGCTCCTCTCAGATGATCCTTGACTGGAGCCGTGACTGTTTGAAATGGATTCTTTGGAGTCCTTATATACTAAAGGAGATGGAAGAAAGAAATTGAGGAGGAAAGAAAAGAAGTGAAAGAAAGAAGAAAGAAATAATCCATTTATAGTTTCTTTTACATAATTATGGATTATTGATGGACATAATAGTTTTATAAGAGATGGAATTCGATTAGACACGTTTTTGTAGGAGATTGTATCGTCCCCCTTTTTTCACTTGTGTTTACTCATTATTTGTTATTGACCAATGTATTTAATTATCATTGGTTAGGTTATATGTCGATCTTATGGTGATTTCATCAACATTATCATTATAATTGATCTGTGGTTATCACTTATGTCACTTTTTAACTTTTTGGTTTTTTTCACCATTATGAATACTTTATTTTTGCTCTTAATACTGATGTCATTGTTTATTGGATCACTGTTGTCATCTTTTAATATTTATTCACCGCATCTTCATAATAGTCACTTTATTTCACTCATCACTTCTTTTACCCCCTTTTTCATTTCTGTCACATCATTTTTATTTTCTTCACTAGTCATGGATGGTCAGCACATTATTTCATGGGATATCCTATTATATGGGGTATTAACGTGGGACAATATAATTTCACTTGTTTGGCAAAGAATATATAGAGCATTTATATTATGCGGGGCATCAGATGGGATATTTTATGGCTTATTATTAATCTACTTATTTAGTTGCGAGCTTTATGGGTAATGGTTTGACTAAGTTCATATATGATAGTGCGCATGTTTTGGTCGAGCGTTCATTCAGCTCCATCGATCAGCAAATCAAAATGCGGTCACCATCTTTCCCTGCCCCAATAAGGAATGGGGGGACGGTGAGATTGTGTTATGTGGGATCACTGTCAGTGGGCTCTATTTTATGGAATGTAATGCAGTACCTACACTTGCGCCATTAAATCATAATATGACCTATGCATAATTTTGCTTCCAATTTTATGTATTAGTATGGAAAAGCATTTGATTATAGGGTATTCTCTTTCTCTTCTTACCGCGCATGTGCAGTTTCTATAGCGACCAATGTTATTTATAATCAGCGTTTCCCTGATTTTTTATTCCCTCATTTGGTAGAAATTGGTCTAAATGTAACAATATTTTGCTATTTATATGTTTAGAAAAATCGCCTGTAATCATTTTGTACTACAGTTCGTGTGTGGAGATCTGCTACAATGTGACCTGGCAACAGCGGCGTCATCGTTTGCAGTATTTTTCTCTCATTGCCTGATTTGTTTAGGGAGATTCAGCTTATTTAGGGAGATGCGCTATCTACGCATGTGCAATGTGACCTGGCGAAACGCGTGCATCGGGGCGGGAGGTCTGAAGTCCTGGCAGTGGCACACGCAGTGAGCATCGAGATATCCAGGTGATGATCTATCTATATACCTAAGTTTATTCAATATGTATCAAGATGTCTGAAACAGGACTGCTGTACGTATAGGCACTTGTATTCCCTTTGGGAGAGTTGTATGCCATAAACTGTACACATCCTTAAAATTGATGATTATGCAAATGATCTGAACTGCAGAGTGATACTTGGCAGCTGATGCTACCTTTGGTGTGTTCATTTTCTATGGCAGTAAAGGAGTAATTGACATAAACTTAAGATTCTTTGTGATTTGTGTGGTGGACTCAATAGCACCAGTGGCAAATTGTGTTATATACTGTAATGATTTGTGAATACACTGATATGCGATATGCACTTTAATGCTTTAAGTAAAATACTTTTTCTTTCATTATTATTTGCCATATTTAATTAACCTGCCCCATTGAATCAATCTGCCATTTTTATGCCATGTGTGGACCTCTTTGACCTCCACTCTTTCCCGTGACTTTTGTTGTTCCTGAAAATTTTACATTACTGTATGGTATAAATTAATAAAAACTAGTATAGTTTTAAAAAATTGGTTTGGTTTGCCCTACCAAATGATCATGGTGCTTACAAAATAAGTCAGTCCCATGCCGTAATCCATATCTGGGGAATGTACAGTTTACAACCAGGAGCGGTACTAATGCGACCGGCCCGGCTGTAAACTACTGGAGAATGAATGAGACGCAGCGGGCGCAGGCTCAGTAACTGGCGGTGACATCACTGAGTCTGTGCTCGCTGCCGGCATGAACTCCTGTAACCTCAGGACGTGGGAGAATGCAAGTGATGAGGTCACTGTGAGGCCGGGGTCACACTAGAGAGGAATACGGACGTATGAGAGGCGCAAAAAAACCGCATTGCACATTGACCAATGTTTCTCTATGGGGCAGCTCCTATCTTCCGTATATTTCTCGGCCGTATTTTACGGGCTGAGAAAATCGTAGCATGCTGCGTTTTGTCAGCGTATTGCGCAAAAAAAGCCAATGAAAGTCTATGGGTAAAGCCGGTAATTTACTGCGGTGTACAGTAAAATCACACTGACAGGTTAGAATAGAATAGCTAAAATAAATGCCTACACATAGAATACACTTATATGAAAAAGTTTGGGCACCGCTATTAATCTTAAGCTTAATGTTTTATAAAAATTGTTTTTTTGCAACAGCTATTTCAGTTTCATATATCTAATAACTGTTGGACACAGTAATGTTTCTGCCTTGAAATGAGGTTTATTGTACTAACAGAAAATGTGCAATCTGCATTCAAACAAAATTTGACAGGTGCATAAGTATGGACACCCTTATCATTTTCTTGTTTTAAATACTCCTACCTACTTTTTACTGACTTACTAAAGCACTTTTTTGGTTTTCTAACCTCATTGAGCTTTGACCTTCATAGCCAGGTGTATGCAATCATACTTAAAGTGGCCACTTGGAAGTTGTTCTCCTGTTTGAATCTCATCTGAAGAGTGGCATCATGGGCTCCTCAAAACAACTGTCTAATGATCTGAAAACAAAGATTATTCAACATAGTTGTTCAGGGGAAGGATACAAAAAGCTGTCTCAGAGATTTAACCTGTCAATTTCCACTGTGAGGAACATAGTAAGGAAATGGACGAATACAGGTACAGTTCTTGTTAAGGCCAGAAGTGGCAGGCCAAGAAAAACATCAGAAAGGCAGAGAAGAAGAATGGCGAGATCAGTCAAGGACAATCCTCAGACCACCTCCAGAGAGCTGCAGCATCAACTTGCTGCAGATGGTGTCACTGTGCATCAGTCAACTATACAACGCACTTTGCACAAGGAGAAGCTGTATGGGAGAGTGATGCGAAAGAAGCCGTTTCTGCAAGTACGCCACAAACAGTCGGCTGAGGTATGCAAAAACACATTTGGAGAAGCCAATTTCTTTTTGGAAGAAGGTCCTGTGGACTGATGAATCCAAGATTGAGTTGTTTGGTCATACAAAAAGGCGCTATGCATGGCGGCCAAAAAACACAACATTCCAAGAAAAACACTTGCTACCCACAGTCAAATTTGGTGGAGGTCCCATCATACTTTGGGGCTGTGTGGCCAATGCCGGCACCGGGAATCTTGTTAAAGTTGAAGGACGCATGGATTCCTCTCAGCATCAGCAGATTCTTGACAATAATGTTCATGAATCAGTGACAAAGTTGAAGTTATGCAGGGGATGGATCTTTCAGCAACACAATGATCCAAAATACCACTCCAAATCTACTCTGGCATTCATGCAGAGGAACAATTACACTGTTCTGGAATGGCCATCCCAGTCCCCAGACCTGAATATCATTGAACATCTGTGGGATCATTTTAAGAGGGCTGTCCATGCTCGGCGACCATCAAACTTAACTGAACTGGAATTGTTTTGTAAAGAGGAATGGTCAAAAATACCTTCATCCAGGATGCAGCTCATTAAAAACTACAGGAAGCGACCAGAGGCTGCTATTTTTGCAAAAGGAGGATCTACTAAATATTAATGTCACTTTTCTGGTGGGGTGCCCATACTTATGCACCTGTCAAATTTTGTTTGAATGCAGAATGCACATTTTCTGATAGTACAATAAACCTCATTTCAAGGCAGAAACATTACTGTGTCCAACAGTTATTAGATATAAGAAACTGAAATAGCTGTTGCAAAAAAAACAATTTTTATAAAACATTAAGCTTAAGATTAATAGGGGTGCCCAAACTTTTTCATATAACTGTAGGTATATATATATATATATATATATATATATATATATATATATATATATAGACCTTCTCATTTAAAGATTTTTCTGTATTTTCATGACTATGTAAATTGTACATTCACACTGAAGGCATCAAAACTATGAACACATGTGGAAATATATGCTTAACAAAAAAGTGTTAAACAACTCAAATTATGTCTTATATTCTATGTTCTTCAAAGTAGCCACCTTTTGCTTTGATGAATGCTTTGCACACTCTTGGCATTCTCTTGATGAGCCTCAAGAGGTAGTCACCAGGGATGGTCTTCCAACAATCTTGAAGGAGTTCCCAGAGATGCTTAGCACTTGTTGGCCCTTTTGCCTTCACTCTGCGGTCCAACTCACCACAAACCATCTCGATTGGGTTCAGGTCTGGTGACTGTGGAGGCCAGGTCATCTGGCATAGCACCCCATCACTCTTCTTCTTGGAAAAATATCCCTTACATACCCTGTAGGTGCGTTTGGGGTCATTGTCCTGTTGAAAAATAAATGAAGGTCCAACTAAAGGCAAACCGGATGGAATAGCATGCCGCTGCAAGATGCTGTGGTAGCCATGCTGGTTCAGTATGCCTTCAATTTTGAATAAATCCCCAACAGTGTCACCAGCAAAGCACCCCCACACCATCACAAATCCTCCTCCATGCTTCACGGTGGGAACCAGGCATCTAGAGTCCATCCGTTCACCTTTTCTGCGTTGCACAAATACACGGTGGTCAGAATCAAAAATCTCAAATTTGGACTCATCAGACCAAAGCACAGATTTCCACTGGTCTAATGTCCATTCCTTGTGTTCTTTAGCCCAAACAAGTCTCTTCTGCTTGTTGCCTGTCTTTAGCAGTGGTTTCCTAGCAGCTATTTTACCATGAAGGCCTGCTGCACAAAGTCTCCTCTTAACAGTTGCAGAGATGTGTCTGTTGCTAGAACTCTGTGTGGCATTGACCTGGTCTCTAATCTGAGCTGCTGTTAACCTGCGATTTCTGAGGCTGGTGACTTGGATAAACTTATCCTCAGAAGCAGAGTTGACTCTTGGTCTTCATTTCCTGGGGCAGTCCTCATGTGAGCCAGTTTCTTTGTAGCGCTTGATGGTTTTTGCCACTGCACTTGGGGACTGTTATGACGAGGTAATTCAGCACCACAATGGACATAGAAGTCAGAGCACATACAGTGATCTGACAATAACCCAAAAACATAGAACGAGCTCTGAGACGTGGGAACTCTGCTGACCGCAATCCCTAATCCTCTCCAACCACACTAGAGGCAGCCGTGGATTGCGCCTAACGCTCCCTATGCAACTCGGCACAGCCTGAGAAACTAGCTAGCCTGAAGATAGAAAATAAGCCTACCTTGCCTCAGAGAAATACCCCAAAGGAAAAGGCAGCCCCCACATATAATGACTGTGAGTAAAGATGAAAAGACAAACGTAGAGATGAAATAGATTTAGCAAAGTGAGGCCCGACTTACTAAACAGAGCAAGGATAGGAAAGGTAACTTTGCGGTCAACACAAAACCCTACAAACAACCACGCAAAGGGGGCAAAAAGACCCTCCGTACCGAACTAGATTTAGCAAAGTGAGGCCCGACTTACTAAACAGAGCGAGGATAGGAAAGGTAACTTTGCGGTCAACACAAAACCCTACAAACAACCACGCAAAGGGGGCAAAAAGACCCTCCGTACCGAACTAACGGCACGGAGGTACACCCTCTGCGTCCCAGAGCTTCCAGCAAGCAGGAAAAAACAAATAGACAAGCTGGACAGAAAAAAACAGCAAACAATATAGCAAAGCGGAACTTAGCTATGCAGAGCAGCAGGCCACAGGAACGATCCAGGAGGAAACAGGTCCAATACTAGAACATTGACTGGAGGCCAGGATCAAAGCACTAGGTGGAGTTAAATAGAGCAGCACCTAACGACTTCACCACATCACCTGAGGAAGGAAACTCAGAAGCCGCAGTACCACTCTCCTCCACTAATGGAAGCTCACAGAGAGAATCAGCCGAAGTACCACTTGTGACCACAGGAGGGAGCTCTGCCACAGAATTCACAACAGGGGACACTTTCAAACTTTTCCCAATTTTTCAGACTGACTGACTTTCA
Organism: Ranitomeya imitator; assembly: GCF_032444005.1. NCBI lineage: Eukaryota > Metazoa > Chordata > Amphibia > Anura > Dendrobatidae > Ranitomeya > Ranitomeya imitator. The sequence goes on from NC_091282.1 coordinate 658,981,866, forward strand.
ATTCTTAAAGTAATGATGACCACTCGTTTTCTTTACTTAGCTGCTTATTTCTTGCCGTAATACAAATTCTAACAGTCTATTAAGTAGGACTATCAGCTGTGTAACCATCAGACTTCTGCACAACACAACTGATGGTCCCAACCCCATTTATAAGGCAAGAAATCCCACTTATTAAACCTGACAGGGCACACCTGTGAAGTGAAAACCATTCCTGGTAACTACCTCTTGAAGCCCCATATGTTGGGGTAAACCACTGTTTGGGCGCATGGCAGAGCTCGGAAGGGAAGGTGCGCCGTTTGACTTTTCAATGCAAAATTGACTGGAATTGAGATAGGACACCATGTCGCGTTTGGAGAATCCCTGATGTGCCTAAACATTGGAATCCCCCACAAGTGACACCATTTTGGAAAGTAGACCCCCTAAGGCACTTATCTAGGTGTGTGGTGAGCATATTTTTTCACAAAAATGATCTTTTTGCCCCCAATTTTTTTATTTTCCCAAGGGTAACAGAAGAAATTGGACCCCAAAAGTTGTTGTGCAATTTGTCCTGAGTAAACTGATATCCCATATGTGAGGGTAAACCACTGTTTGGGCGCAAGGCAGAGCTCAGAAGGGAAAGAGCGCCGTTTGACTTTTCAATGCAAAATTGACTGGAATTCAGTTAGGACGCCATGTCGCGTTTGGAGAGCCCCTGATGTGCGTAAACAGTGGAAGCCTCCCAATTCTAACTCCAACCCTAACCAAACCCCTCACCCGAACACACCTGTAATGAAAATCCCAACCACACCCCTAACCCCCAACACACCCCTAACCCCAATACACCCCTAACCCTAATCCCAACCATGACCCTAACCATACCCCTAACCCTGACACACCCCTAATCCCAACGGTAAATGTAATCCAAACCCTAACTTTAGCCCCAACCCGAACCCTAACTTTAGCCCCAACCCGAACCCTAACTTTAGCCCCAACCCTAACTTTAGCCCCAATCATAACCCTAACTTTAGCCCCAACCCTAACCCTAACTTTAGCCCCAACCCTAACTGTAGCCCTAACCCTAACTTTAGCCCCAAGCCTAACATTAACCCTAGTGGGAAAATGGAAATAGATGCTTTTTTTATTTTATTATTTTTCCCTAACTAAGGGGGTGATGAAAGGGGGGTTGATTTACTATTTATAATGGGTTTTTTAGCGGATTTTTATGATTGGCAGCTGTCACACACTAAAAGACGCTTTTTATTGCAAAAAATAGTATTTGCGTCTCCACATTTTGAGAGCTATAATTTTTCCATATTTTAGTCCACAGAGTCATGTGAGGTCTTGTTTTTTGCGGGATGAGTTGATGTTTGTATTGATACCATTTTCGGGCATGTGACTTTTTTTGATCGCTTTTTATTCTGATTTTTGTGAGGCAAATTGACCAAAAAACAGCAATTCATGAATTTCTTTTTTTTGGGGGGTGGGGGAGGGTTTACCGTTTTGCGTCTGGTAAAATTGATAAAGCAGTTTTATTCTTCGGGTTAGTACGATTACAGCGATACCTCATTTAGGTCTTTTTTTATGTTTTGGCACTTTTATACGATAAAACTATTTTATATAAAAAATAACTATTTTTGCATTGCTTTATTCTGAGAACTATAACTTTTTTATTTTTTTGCTGATGATTCTGTATGGCAACCCGTTTTTTGATGTTGTGTTCAGCGGATGATGTGTTCAGCGGTACCATGATTATTTATATCCGTCTTTTCGATCGCGTTTTATGCCACTTTTTGTTCGGCGGTATGATAATAAAGCGTTGTTTTTTGCATCTTTTTTTACGGTTTTCACTGAAGGGGTTAACTAGTGGCACAGTTTGGGGAATGACTACAATATGTCCCGGTTTGGAATGGGGAGGAATGAAAGTAGACTCTGATATGGAATTAAAGGATTGTAATATTAACAGAGACAGTTGTTAAAAAAATACTTTATAGAATTCTGCTGTGAAACCATCAGGCCATGGAACTTGGATTTTTTTCCCCGTTTTCCAGTACATTACATGATAAAAAAGGGTGGTGTCATTCAAAATTTCTACTTGTCCCACAAAACAACAAGCTCTCAGACGTCTAGGTCGATGGAAAAATAAAAAAAGTTATGGCTCCTGGAATAAGGGGAGGGAAAAACAAAAGCGCAAAAAAAGAAAATTGCCTAGTCAGAAAGGGGTTAAGGAAACTTACAAAACCTACTATTTTTTAACAGCTGTTTTTAGGTGACTTTGAGGGGCCCATGTTTTGGAAAAGCCCCAAACTGATACCATTTTAAAAACTGCACCCCTCAAGTTATTCTAAAGTGCTACATAGAAATGAATAAAAACTCAAATTAAAAACATGGGAAAAAAATTCCCACAAATATATTGTTTTGGCCCCAAACTTTTCATTTTTTTTTACACAGAATTATGGTCACCCTTCCTGTCCTCATCTCATCTTCTGATCCTCACTGCTCACACCGAGATCCCTAGGTCTTTCACAGTGATCCTGAACTTCTGGCAATGATGAGGATCGGAGGATCCTGTGCATGTGCGCAAAAGGTCACAACAACACAACCGCCTCAGACCTAATCAAATCCGGAAGTCTCAACTTGCTGTGAACTCACTGTGTACTTCAGCGCAGGGATCAGAAGAGGACAGGATGGGTGATGGTGAGGAGCTAGGGGCCAGAGAGATGAGCCATACGATGGGTATAAAGATTTTTTATTAACCCTTTGGCTGAATGTGAGTGGAAGGGAAATACTAAAAATCTGCTTGTTGAAGAATGTGGAGTTTTGTAAAATTGAAGTAGAATTCAATTCAACTCAAATGTATTTGCTTATCTCTACCTGGAACTTGCCTAGGTTTCACCAGGTGCTGGCACCATGACTGGCCTGGCCAAATATATAGGAAACCTGGTCTTGGAATTTTTCATGGAGGTAAAGACTGAAAAGAAAAAAAAGGAGAATAGGTCTTAGGCTGGAGTCACACTTAACATATGAAAAATTGGTCAAAGTCTCCCTGCCGAGAATCGCGCGAGTGTAATTCCAGTGTCATGCGGCTACAATCCGATTTTTCACACCTAGCATCCGATTTACATCCGAGTGCAGTGCGATTGCTATCCGACTGCAATGCGATTTTATTATGAGCTTTTACATACAGCGATTCTTTGTCATTTACACATCATTTTCAAAGGAAATATTTGTCAAAACATACACACATTATCTGCTATATAATTGTCTAAGGGTCACTTCTGTCTGTCTGTCTGTTATGATCTGGTGGCCTTGGAGCAGCATGAGACGTACTCTGGAGAAGGTGGAACCTGTACTGACCGCAAACTCTGAACTAAACAGCGCAACTAGAAGTAGCCGTGGGGGATACCTAACACTCCCTAGACCCCTCGACACAGCCTAAGAACTAACTACCCCTAAAGACAGAAACAGGAAACATATCTTGCCTCAGAGAAAATCCCCAAAGGAAAGACAGCCCCCCACAAATATTGACTGTGAGAGGAGAGGGAAATAACATACGCAGAAATGAAATCAGGATTTAGCATAGGAGGCCATACTAGCTAAAAAGAAAGAATAGAACAGAGTACTATGTGGTCAGTATTAAAACACTAGAAAATATCCACCACAGAAAATACAAAACACCACATCTGACGAAAGACATGGAGGGTATATCTGCATCTCCAGAGAAATAGCTAGGCTGCAAAAAATCCTTCACAGACTAAGCTGGACAAGACAAAAACATGAAAATGCACAGAACTATAAGGTCCACAGCAGGTGGACAGCAAAAACAAAGCCAGGAGAGACCAGAAGAGATGTGAATCCTCCAAAAACAATGGACAACTGGCACTGACTAAAGGATCAAGCAAGGCTATATAGCCCAGCCCAAATTGCAAAAAATAGATACACTTGATAAATGCTGCGATCCAACTACCGCAGCAGTACCACTCATAACCACCGGAGGGAGCCCAAGAGCAGAATTCACAACATCTGTCCTTCTGTCACGGTTATTCATTCGCTGATTGGTCTCGGCAGCTGCCTGTCATGGCTGATGCGACCAATCAGCGACGGCCACAGTCCGATTAGTCCCTCCCCTACTCCCCTGCACTCACTGCCCGGCGCCCGCTCCGTAATCCCCTCCACTCACTGCTTACACAGGGTTAATGGCAGTGGTAACGGCCCGCGGTGTAACGCACTCCGTTACCGCTGCTATTAACCCTGTGTGTCCCCAACTATTTACTATTGATGCTGCCTATGCAGCATCAATAGTAAAAATATGTCATCTTAAAAATAATAATAATAAAAAAAACCTGCTATACTCACCTATCCCGCTCCTCGCCACACTCCCGGGACCGCTCCATTGCAAGCGGCAGCTTCCGGTCCCGTCCCAGGGCTGGTGTGCGACAAGGACCTGCCGTGACATCACGGTCGTGACCGCGACGTCATCATAGGTCCTGCTCACACCAGCCCTGGGACCGGAAGCTTCCACTTGCAATGGAGCGATCCCGGGAGCGTGGCGAGGAGCGAGAAAGGCGGCGAATGGTAAGTATAGCAGGACTTCAACGGCCCTTCGGAAGGTGAGTATATGGTTTTTTTTTTTTAAGTCTCTATACTACGTGGCTCTGTGCTGGGCAATATACTACGTGACTGGGCAATAAACTATGTGGCTGGACAATATACTACCTGGCTGGGCAATATACTACGACTGTGCAATATACTACGTGGCTCTGCTATATACTACGTGACTGGGCAATATACTATGTGGCTGGACAAAATACTCCGTCGCTGGGCAATATACTACGTGGCTCTGCTATATACTATGTGGCTGGGCAATATACTACGTGACTGGGCAAAATACCGTACTACGTGGCTCTGCTATATACTATGTGGCTGGGCAATACGAGACTGGGCAATATACTACGTGGCTGGGCAATATACTACGTGGTTGGGCAATATACTACGTGGCTGGGCAATATACTACGTGACTGGCCAATGTACTTCGTGGCTGGGCAATATACTACGTCGCTGGGCAATATACCGTACTACGTGGCTCTGCTATATACTATGTGACTGGGCATTATACTACGTGGCTGGGCAATATACTACGTGGCTGGGCAATATACTACATGACAAGGCGAAATACTACGTGGCTGGGCAATATACTACGTGACTGGGCAATATACTACATCGCTGGGCAATATACTACGTGACTGGGCAATATACTACGTGGCTGGGCAATATATTTCGTGACTGGGCAATATACTACGTGGCTGGGCAATATACTATGTGACTGGGCAATATACTACATGGCTGGGTAATATACTACGTCGCTGGGCAATATACTACGTGACTGGGCAATATACTATGTGACTGGGCAATATACTACATGACTGGGCAATATAATACGTGGCTGGGCAATATACTACGTGACTGGGCAATATACTACGTGACTGGGCAATATACTACGTTGCTGGGCAATATACTACGTCGCTGGGCAATATACTACGTGACTGGGCAATATACTACGTGACTGGGCAATATACTACGTCGCTGGGCAATATACTACGTGACTGGGCAACATACGTGACTGGGCAATATACTACGTGGCTGGGCAATATACTATGTGACTGGGCAATATACTACATGGCTGGGTAATATACTACGTCACTGGGCAATATACTACGTCGCTGGGCAATATACTACGTGACTGGGCAATATACTACGTGACTGGGCAATATACTACGTGGCTGGGCAATATACTACATGACTGGGCAACATACGTGACTGGGCAATATACTATGTGACTGGGCAATATACTATGTGACTGGGCAATATACTACGTCGCTGGGCAATATACTATGTGACTGGGCAATATACTACGTGGCAGGGCAATATACTACGTGGCAGGGCAATATACTACATGACTGGGCAACATACGTGACTGGGCAATATACTATGTGACTGGGCAATATACTATGTGACTGGGCAATATACTACGTGGCTGGGTAATATACTACGTCGCTGGGCAATATACTACGTGACTGGGCAATATACTACTTGGCTGGGCAATATACTATGTGGCTGGGCAATATACTACATGGCTGGGCAATATACTACGTAACTGGGCAATATATTACGTGACTGGGCAATATACTACGTTACTGGGCAATATACTACGTGGCTGGGCAATATACTATGTGACTGGGCAATATACTACGTGGCTGGGCAATATACTACGTTGCTGGGCAATATACTACGTGACTGAGCAATATACTACGTCGCTGGGCAATATACTACGTGACTGAGCAATATACTACGTGACTGAGCAATATACTACGTCGCTGGGCAATATACTACGTCGCTGGGCAATATACTACGTGACTGGGCAATATACTACGTCGCTGGGCAATATACTACGTTACTGGGCAATATACTACGTGGCTGGGCAATATACTACGTGACTGGGCAACATACGTGACTGGGCAATATACTACGTGGCTGGGTAATATACTACGTCGCTGGGCAATATACTACAAGACTGGGCAATATACTATGTGGCTGGGGAATATACTACGTGGCTGGGCAATATACTACATGACTGGGCAATATACTACGTGACTGGGCAATATACTACGTGGCTGGGCAATATACTATGTGACTGGGCAATATACTACGTGACTGGGCAATATACTACGTCGCTGGGCAATATACTATGTGACTGGGCATTATACTACGTGGCTGTGCAATATACTACATGACTGGGCAATATACTACGTGGCTGGGCAATATACTACGTGACTAGGCAATATACTACGTGGCTGGGCAATATACTATGTGACTGGGCAATATACTACGTCGCTGGGCAATATACTACGTGACTGGGCAATATACTACGTGGCTGGGCAATATACTACGTGACTGGGCAATATACTACGTGGCTGGGCAATATACTATGTGACTGGGCAATATACTACATGGCTGGGCAATATACTTCGTTGCTGGGCAATATACTACGTCGCTGGGCAATATACTACGTGACTGGGCAATATACTACGTGACTGGGCAATATACTACGTCGCTGGGCAATATACTACGTGACTGGGCAACATATGTGACTGGGCAATATACTATGTGACTGGGTAATATACTACGTCGCTGGGCAATATACTACGTGACTGGGCAATATACTACGTGACTGGGCAATATACTACGTGACTGGGCAATATAGTACGTCGCTGGGCAATATACTACGTGACTGGGCAATATACTATGTCGCTGGGCAATATACTACGTGACTGGGCAATATACTACGTGACTGGGCAATATACTACGTGGCTGGGCAATATACTACGTGACTGGGCAACATACGTGACTGGGCAATATACTATGTGACTGGGCAATATACTACGTGACTGGGCAATATACTACGTCACTGGGCAATATACTACGTGGATGGGCAATATACTATGTGACTGGGCAATATACTATGTGACTGAGCAATATACTACGTCGCTGGGCAATATACTACGTGACTGGGCAATATACCACGTCGCTGGGCAATATACTACGTGACTGGGCAATATAATACGTCGCTGGGCAATATACTACGTGACTGAGCAATATACTATGTGACTGAGCAATATACTACGTCGCTGGGCAATATACTACGTGACTGGGCAATATACCACGTCGCTGGGCAATATACTACGTGACTGGGCAATATACTACATGGCTGGGCAATATACTACGTGACTGGGCAACATATGTGACTGGGCAATATACTATGTGACTGGGTAATATACTATGTGACTGGGCAATATACTACGTGTCTGGGTAATATACTGCGTCGCTGGGCAATATACTACGTGACTGGGCAATATACTACGTGGCTGGGCAATATACTACATGGCTGGGCAATATACTACGTGGCTGGGCAATATACTGCGTGACTGGGCAATATATTACATGACTGGGCAATATACTTCGTTACTGGACAATATACTACGTGGCTGGGCAATATACTATGTGACTGGGCAATATACTACGTGGCTGGGCAATATACTACGTCACTGGGTAATATACTACATGACTGGGCAATATACTACGTCGCTGGGCAATATACTACGTGACTGGGCAATATACTATGTGACTGGGCAATATACTACGCCGCTGGGCAATATACTACGTTACTGGGCAATATACTACGTGGCTGGGCAATATACTACGTGACTGGGCAACATACGTGACTGGGCAATATACTACGTGGCTGGGCAATATACTACGTGGCTGGGTAATATACTACGTCGCTGGGCAATATACTACGTGACTGGGCAATATACTACGTGGCTGGGGAATATACTACGTGGCTGGGCAATATACTACGTGACTGGGCAATATACTACGTGACTGGGCAATATACTACGTGGCTGGGCAATATACTGCGTGACTGGGCAATATACTACGTGACTGGGCAATATACTACGTGGCTAGGCAATATAGGCAATATACTACGTGGACATGCATGTTCTAGAATACCCGATGCGTTAGAATCTGGCCACCATCTAGTATATATATATATATATATATATATATATATATATATATATATATAATATATACAGTACAGACCAAAAGTTTGGGCACACCTTCTCATTTAACCCCTTCACCCCGAAGCCTGTTTTCACCTTAGTGACAGGGCCTATTTTTACAATTTTGACCACTGTCACTTTATGAGGTCATAACTCTGAAACGCTTCAACAGATCCTGGTGATTCTGAGATTGTTTTCTCGTGACATATTGTACTTTATGATAGTGGTAAAACTTATTCGATATGACTTGTGAAAAAAATGGAAATTTGGTGAAAATTGTGAAAATTTAGCAATTTGCAAACTTTTAGTTTTTATGCCCTTAAATTAGAGAGGTATATCACATAATATAGTTAATAAGCAACATTTCCCACATGTCTGCTTTACATCAGCACAATTTTGGAAACATAATTTTTTTTTGTTAGGGAGTTATAAGAGTTAAAAGTTGACCAGCGATTTCTCATTTTTACAACAAAATTTGCAAAACCATTTTTTTAGGGTCCACCTCACACTTGAAGTGACTTTGAGGGGTCTATATGACAGAAAATGCCCAAAAGTGACACCATTCTAAAAACTGCACCCCTCAAGGTACTCAAAACCTCATTAAAAAAGTTTATTAACCCTTCAGGTGCTTCACAGGAATTTTTGGAATGTTTAAAAAAAAATGAACATTTTACTTTTTTTCACAAAATTTTTACTTAAGATCCAATTTGTTTTATTTTAACAAGGGTAACAGGAGAAATTGGACCACAAAAGTCGTTGTATAATTTGTCCTGAGTACGCTGATACCCCATATGTTGGGGTAAACCATTGTTTGGGCACGTGGCAGAGCTCGGAAGGGAAGGAGCGCCATTTGACTTTTCAATGCAAAATTTGCTGGAATTGAGATCGGACACCATGTCGCGTTTGGAGAGTCCCTGATGTGCCTAAACAGTAGAAACCCCCCACAAGTGACACCATTTTGGAAATTAGACCCCCTAAGGAACTAATCTAGTTGTGTGGTGAGCACTTTGAACCTCCAAGTGCTTCACAGAAGTTTATAATGTAGAGCCGTAAAAGAAAATCATATTTTTTTTCACACAAAAATGATCTTTTCTCCCCAAATTTTTTATTTTCCCAAGGGTAACAGGACAAATTGGACTGCAAAAGTTGTGCAATTTGTCCTGAGTACGCCGATACCCAGTGTGTGGGGGTAAACCACTGTTTGGGCGTATGGCAGAGCTGGAAAGGGAAGGAGCGCCGTTTGACTTTTCAATACAAAATTTGCTGGAATTGAGATCGGAACCCATGTCGCGTTTCGAGAGCTCCTGATGTGCCTAAACAGTGGAAACCCCCATAAGTGACCACATATTGGAACTTATCTAGATGTGTTGTGAGAACTTTGAACCCCCAAGTGTTTCACTACAGTTTATAACACAGCCGTGAAAATAAAAAATATATTTTTTTCCACGAAAATCATATTTTAGCCCCAAAATGTTTATTTTCCCAAGGGTAACAGGACAAATTGGACCCCAAAAGTTGTTGTCCAATTTGTCCTGAGTACGCTGATACCCAATATGTGGGGGAACCACTGTTTGGGTGCATGGCAGAGCTCGGAAGGGAAGGAGCGTCGTTTAGAATGCAGACTTATATGGATTGGTCTGCAGGCGTCACGTTGCATTTGCAGAGCCCCTGATGTACCTAAACAGTAGAAACCCCTCACAAGTGACCCTATATTGGAAACTAGACCCCCCAAGGAACTTATCTAGATGTGTTGTGAGAACTTTGAACCCCCAAGTGTTTCACTACAGTTTATAACGCAGAGCCGTAAAAATAAAAAATATATATTTTTCCACTAAAATGATATTTTAGCCCCAGAATTTTTATTTTCCCAAGGGTAACAGGACAAATTGGATCCCAAAAGTTGTTGTCCAATTTGTCCTGAGTACGCTGATACTCCATATGCTGGGGTAAACCCCTGTTTGGGCGCACGGGAGAGCTCGGAAGGGAAGGAGCACTGTTTTAGTTTTTCAACACAGAATTGGCTGGAATTGAGATCGGATGCCATGTCGCGTTTGGAGAGCCCATGATGTGCCTAAACAGTGGAAACCCCCCAATTCTAACTGAAACCCTAACCCAAACACACCCCTAACCCTAATCCCAACCATAACCCTAACAGCACCCCTAACCCTAATCCTAGCCGTAAATGTAATCCAAACCCTAACTTTAGCCCCAACCCTAACTTTAGACACAACCCTAACCATAACTTTAGCCCCAACCCTAGCCCTAACCCTAGCCCTAACCCCAACCCTTACCCTAGCCCTAACCCAAGCCCTAACCCTAGCTAAAACCCCAACCCTAGCCCTAACCCTAATGGGAAAATGGAAATAAATACATTTTTTAAAATTTTATTATTTTTCCCTAACTAAGGGGGTGATGAAGGGGGGGTTTGATTTACTTTTATATCATTTTTTGGCAGATTTTTATGATTGGCAGCCGTCACACACTAAAAGATGCTTTTTATTGCAAAAAAATAGTTTTTGCAACACCACATTTTGAGAGCTATAATTTATCCATATTTTGGCCCACAGAGTCAAGTGAGGTCTTGTTTTTTGCAGGACGAGTTGACATTTTCATTGGTACCATGTTCAGGCACATGACATTTTTTAATCGCTTTTTGTTCCGATTTTTGGGAGGCAGAATGAACAAAAACCAGCAATTTCTGAATTTCTTTTAGGGGGGGAGTTTATACCGTTCCACGTGTGGTAAAATTGATCAAGAAGCTTTATTCTGCAGGTCAGTACGATTACAGCGATACCTCATTTATATCATTTTTTTAATGTTTTGGCGCTTTTACACAATAAAAACTATTTTATGTAAAAAATAATTGTTTTTGCATCGCTTTATTCTGAGAGCTATAACTTTTTTATTTTTCTGCTGATGATGCTGTATGGTAGCTTTTTTTTGCGGGACAAGATGACGTTTTCAGCGGTACCATGTTTATTTATATCCATTTTTTTGATCGCGTGTTATTCCACTTTTTGTTCGCCAGTATGATAATAAAGCGTTGTTTCTTGCCTCGTTTTTTATTATTTTTTTTTGTGGTGTTCACTGAAGGGGTTAACTAGTGGGATAGTTTTATAGAGCGGGTCGTTACGGATGCAGCAATACCAATTATGTGTACTTTTATTGTTTTTTTTTATTTACATAAATAAATGGATTTATTGGGGATTTTTTTTTTTATCTTTATTTGGGGATTTTTTTTATTTTTTCATATACATTCTATTTTTTTTTTTTTACCTTTCTAGCATTGTCCCAGGGTGGGACATCACTATATTTCATCAGATCGCTGATCTGACACTTTGCATAGCACTGTGTCAGATCAGCGATCTGACAGGCAGTGCAGTAGGCTTTCCGGCGCCTGCTCTGAGCAAGCGCCGGCTAGCCACCTCACTTCGTGACCCGGAAGTAGTCCCGCGGCCATCTTGGATCCGGGGACTCCTTCCGGATCACCGGAACAACGCTATCGCAATGCGTTGCTCCGGTGGGAGAGTGCAGGGAGCCCTCGTCCCTGCGCGATCCCCCTCTATGCTGCTGTCACTACTGACAGCAGCATCAGAGGGGTTATTTGCCCGCGATCGGCGCTAGCGCCGATCGTGGGCATTGCTGCAGGGTGTCAGCTGTCATATATAGCTGACACCCGCACCCGATCACCACGGCGCTCAGCGCAAGACCGCGGTGATCGGTGCGCCGTACTAGTACTGCGGCTGGCACGAAGGGGTTAAAGATTTTTCTGTATTTTCAAGACTATGAAAATTGTACATTCACACTAAAGGCATCAAAACTATGAATTAACACATGTGGAATTATATACTTAACAAAAAGGTGTGAAACAACTGAAATTGTCTTTTATTGTAGGTTCTTCAAAGTAGCCACCATTTGCTTTGATGACTGCTTTGCACACTCTTGGCATTCTCTTGATGAGCTTCAAGAGGTAGTCACCGGAAATGGTTTTCACTTCACGGGTGTGCCCTATCAGCTTTAATAGGTGGGATTTCTTGCCTTATTAATGGTGTTGGGACCATCAGTCGTGTTGTGCAGAAGTCTCGTGGATACACAGCTGATAGTCCTACTGAATAGACTGTTAGAATTTGTATTATGGTAAAAAAAAAAGCAGCTAAGTAAAGAAAAACGAGTGGCCATCATTACTTTAAGAGATGAAGGTCAGTCCGTCCAAAAAATTGGGAAAACTTTGAAAGTGTCCTCAAGTGCAGTGGCAAAAACCCAGCGTCGGACTGGAGTACCTTGGGCCCACCAGAGAAAAATCATTCTTGGGGCCCACCACACAGTTTAAAAATACCACCCAGGATAGATCCTATGTACCACACCACACACGAGAGCTGACAGATCCTCTATATACTACACCACACACGAGAGCTGACAGATCCTCTATATACTACACCACACAGGAGAGGGGGCAGATCCTCTATATACTACACCACACAGGAGAGCTGACAGATCCTCTATATACTACACCACACAGGATAGATCCTCTATATACTACACCACACGGGAGAGCTGACAGATCCTCTATATACTACACCACACAGGAGAGCTGACAGATCCTCTATATACTACACCACACAGGAGAGCTGACAGATCCTCTATATACTACACCACACAGGATAGATCCTCTATATACTACACCACACGGGAGAGCTGACAGATCCTCTATATACTACACCACACAGGAGAGCTGACAGATCCTCTATATACTACACCACACAGGAGAGCTGACGGATCCTCTATATACTACACCACACAGGAGAGCTGACAGATCCTCTATATACTACACCACACACGAGAGCTGACAGATCCTCTATATACTACACCACACAGGAGAGCTGACAGATCCTCTATATACTACACCACACAGGAGAGCTGACAGATCCTCTATATACTACACCACACAGGAGATCTGACAGATCCTCTATATACTACACCACACAGGAGCTGACAGATCCTCTATATACTACACCACACACGAGAGCTGACGGATCCTCTATATACTACACCACACAGGAGAGCTGACAGATCCTCTATATACTACACCACACGGGAGAGCTGACAGATCCTCTATATACTACACCACACAGGAGAGCTGACAGATCCTCTATATACTGCACCACACAGCAGAGCTGACAGATCATCTATATACTACACCACACAGGATAGATCCTCTATATACTACACCACACGGGAGAGCTGACAGATCCTCTATATACTACACCACACAGGAGAGCTGACAGATCCTCTATATACTACACCACACAGGAGAGCTGACAGATCCTCTATATACTACACCACACAGGATAGATCCTCTATATACTACACCACACGGGAGAGCTGACAGATCCTCTATATACTACACCACACAGGAGAGCTGACAGATCCTCTATATACTACACCACACAGGAGAGCTGACGGATCCTCTATATACTACACCACACAGGAGAGCTGACAGATCCTCTATATACTACACCACACACGAGAGCTGACAGATCCTCTATATACTACACCACACAGGAGAGCTGACAGATCCTCTATATACTACACCACACAGGAGAGCTGACAGATCCTCTATATACTACACCACACAGGAGATCTGACAGATCCTCTATATACTACACCACACAGGAGCTGACAGATCCTCTATATACTACACCACACACGAGAGCTGACGGATCCTCTATATACTACACCACACAGGAGAGCTGACAGATCCTCTATATACTACACCACACGGGAGAGCTGACAGATCCTCTATATACTACACCACACAGGATAGATCCTCTATATACTACACCACACGGGAGAGCTGACAGATCCTCTATATACTACACCACACAGGAGAGCTGACAGATCCTCTATATACTACACCACACAGGAGAGCTGACAGATCCTCTATATACTACACCACACAGGATAGATCCTCTATATACTACACCACACGGGAGAGCTGACAGATCCTCTATATACTACACCACACAGGAGAGCTGACAGATCCTCTATATACTACACCACACAGGAGAGCTGACGGATCCTCTATATACTACACCACACAGGAGAGCTGACAGATCCTCTATATACTACACCACACACGAGAGCTGACAGATCCTCTATATACTACACCACACAGGAGAGCTGACAGATCCTCTATATACTACACCACACAGGAGAGCTGACAGATCCTCTATATACTACACCACACAGGAGATCTGACAGATCCTCTATATACTACACCACACAGGAGCTGACAGATCCTCTATATACTACACCACACACGAGAGCTGACGGATCCTCTATATACTACACCACACAGGAGAGCTGACAGATCCTCTATATACTACACCACACGGGAGAGCTGACAGATCCTCTATATACTACACCACACAGGAGAGCTGACAGATCCTCTATATACTGCACCACACAGCAGAGCTGACAGATCATCTATATACTACACCACACAGGATAGATCCTCTATATACTACACCACACGGGAGAGCTGACAGATCCTCTATATACTACACCACACAGGAGAGCTGACAGATCCTCTATATACTACACCACACAGGAGAGCTGACAGATCCTCTATATACTACACCACACAGGATAGATCCTCTATATACTACACCACACGGGAGAGCTGACAGATCCTCTATATACTACACCACACAGGAGAGCTGACAGATCCTCTATATACTACACCACACAGGAAAGCTGACGGATCCTCTATATACTACACCACACAGGAGAGCTGACAGATCCTCTATATACTACACCACACACGAGAGCTGACAGATCCTCTATATACTACACCACACAGGAGAGCTGACAGATCCTCTATATACTACACCACACAGGAGAGCTGACAGATCCTCTATATACTACACCACACAGGAGATCTGACAGATCCTCTATATACTACACCACACAGGAGCTGACAGATCCTCTATATACTACACCACACACGAGAGCTGACGGATCCTCTATATACTACACCACACAGGAGAGCTGACAGATCCTCTATATACTACACCACACGGGAGAGCTGACAGATCCTCTATATACTACACCACACAGGAGAGCTGACAGATCCTCTATATACTGCACCACACAGCAGAGCTGACAGATCATCTATATACTACACCACACAGGAGAGCTGACATATCCTCTATATACTACACCACACAGGAGAGCTGACAGATCCTCTATATACTACACCACACAGGAGAGCTGACAGATCCTCTATATACTACACCACACACGAGAGCTGACAGATCCTCTATATACTACACCACACAGGAGAGCTGACAGATCCTCTATATACTACACCACACAGGAGAGCTGACAGATCCTCTATATACTACACCACACAGGAGAGCTGACAGATCCTCTATATACTACACCACACAGGAGCTGACAGATCCTCTATATACTACACCACACACGAGAGCTGACGGATCCTCTATATACTACACCACACAGGAGAGCTGACAGATCCTCTATATACTACACCACACGGGAGAGCTGACAGATCCTCTATATACTACACCACACAGGAGAGCTGACAGATCCTCTATATACTGCACCACACAGCAGAGCTGACAGATCATCTATATACTACACCACACAGGAGAGCTGACATATCCTCTATATACTACACCACACAGGAGAGCTGACAGATCCTCTATATACTACACCACACAGGAGAGCTGACAGATCCTCTATATACTACACCACACAGGAGAGCTGACAGATCCTCTATATACTACACCACACAGGAGAGCTGACAGATCCTCTATATACTACACCACACAGGAGAGCTGACAGATCCTCTATATACTACACCACACGGGAGAGCCGACAGATCCTCTATATACTACACCACACGGGAGAGGGGGCAGATCCTCTGTTTACTACACCACACAGGAGAGCTGATAGATCCTCTATATACTACACCACACGGGAGAGGGGGCAGATCCTCTGTTTACTACACCACACAGGAAAGCTGACAGATCCTCTATATACTACACCACATGGGAGAGGGGGCAGATCCTCTGTATACTACACCACACAGGAGAGCTGACAGATCCTCTATATACTACACCACACGGGAGAGGGGGCAGATCCTCTGTATACTACACCACACAGGAGAGCTGACAGATCCTCTATATACTACACCACACGGGAGAGGGGGCAGATCCTCTGTATACTACACCACACAGGAGAGCTGACAGATCCTCTATATACTACACCACACAGGAGAGCTGACAGATCCTCTATATACTACACCACACAGGAGAGCTGACAGATCCTCTATATACTACACCACACAGGAGAGCTGACAGATCCTCTATATACTACACCACACGGGAGAGCTGACGGATCCTCTATATACTACACCACACAGGGGAGCTGACAGATCCTCTATATACTACACCACACGGGAGAGGGGGCAGATCCTCTGTATACTACACCACACAGGAGAGCTGACAGATCCTCTATATACTACACCACACGGGAGAGGGGGCAGATCCTCTGTATACTACACCACACAGGAGAGCTGACAGATCCTCTATATACTACACCACACAGGAGAGCTGACAGATCCTCTATATACTACACCACACAGGAGATCTGACAGATCCTCTATATACTACACCACACAGGAGAGCTGACAGATCCTCTATATACTACACCACACGGGAGAGCTGACAGATCCTCTATATACTACACCACACGGGAGAGGGGGCAGATCCTCTGTATACTACACCACACAGGAGAGCTGACAGATCCTCTATATACTACACCACACGGGAGAGGGGGCAGATCCTCTGTATACTACACCACACAGGAGAGCTGACAGATCCTCTATATACTACACCACACAGGAGAGGGGGCAGATCCTCTATATACTACACCACACGGGAGAGGGGGCAGATCCTCTGTATACTACACCACACACGAGAGCTGACAGATCCTCTATATACTACACCACACAGGAGAGGGGGCAGATCCTCTATATACTACACCACACGGGAGAGGGGGCAGATCCTCTGTATACTACACCACACAGGAGAGCTGACAGATCCTCTATATACTACACCACACAGGAGAGCTGACAGATCCTCTATATACTACACCACACAGGAGAGCTGACAGATCCTCTATATACTACACCACACAGGAGAGCTGACAGATCCTCTATATACTACACCACACGGGAGAGCTGACGGATCCTCTATATACTACACCACACAGGGGAGCTGACAGATCCTCTATATACTACACCACACGGGAGAGGGGGCAGATCCTCTGTATACTACACCACACAGGAGAGCTGACAGATCCTCTATATACTACACCACACGGGAGAGGGGGCAGATCCTCTGTATACTACACCACACAGGAGAGCTGACAGATCCTCTATATACTACACCACACGGGAGAGGGGGCAGATCCTCTGTATACTACACCACACAGGAGAGCTGACAGATCCTCTATATACTACACCACACGGGAGAGGGGGCAGATCCTCTGTATACTACACCACACAGGAGAGCTGACAGATCCTCTATATACTACACCACACAGGAGAGGGGGCAGATCCTCTATATACTACACCACACGGGAGAGGGGGCAGATCCTCTGTATACTACACCACACACGAGAGCTGACAGATCCTCTATATACTACACCACACAGGAGAGGGGGCAGATCCTCTATATACTACACCACACGGGAGAGGGGGCAGATCCTCTGTATACTACACCACACAGGAGAGCTGACAGATCCTCTATATACTACACCACACAGGAGAGCTGACAGATCCTCTATATACTACACCACACAGGAGAGCTGACAGATCCTCTATATACTACACCACACAGGAGAGCTGACAGATCCTCTATATACTACACCACACGGGAGAGCTGACGGATCCTCTATATACTACACCACACAGGGGAGCTGACAGATCCTCTATATACTACACCACACGGGAGAGGGGGCAGATCCTCTGTATACTACACCACACAGGAGAGCTGACAGATCCTCTATATACTACACCACACGGGAGAGGGGGCAGATCCTCTGTATACTACACCACACAGGAGAGCTGACAGATCCTCTATATACTACACCACACGGGAGAGGGGGCAGATCCTCTGTATACTACACCACACAGGAGAGCTGACAGATCCTCTATATACTACACCACACAGGAGAGGGGGCAGATCCTCTATATACTACACCACACGGGAGAGGGGGCAGATCCTCTGTATACTACACCACACACGAGAGCTGACAGATCCTCTATATACTACACCACACAGGAGAGGGGGCAGATCCTCTATATACTACACCACACGGGAGAGGGGGCAGATCCTCTGTATACTACACCACACAGGAGAGCTGACAGATCCTCTATATACTACACCACACAGGAGAGCTGACAGATCCTCTATATACTACACCACACAGGAGAGCTGACAGATCCTCTATATACTACACCACACAGGAGAGCTGACAGATCCTCTATATACTACACCACACGGGAGAGCTGACGGATCCTCTATATACTACACCACACAGGGGAGCTGACAGATCCTCTATATACTACACCACACGGGAGAGGGGGCAGATCCTCTGTATACTACACCACACAGGAGAGCTGACAGATCCTCTATATACTACACCACACGGGAGAGGGGGCAGATCCTCTGTATACTACACCACACAGGAGAGCTGACAGATCCTCTATATACTACACCACACAGGAGAGCTGACAGATCCTCTATATACTACACCACACAGGAGATCTGACAGATCCTCTATATACTACACCACACAGGAGAGCTGACAGATCCTCTATATACTACACCACACGGGAGAGCTGACAGATCCTCTATATACTACACCACACGGGAGAGGGGGCAGATCCTCTGTATACTACACCACACAGGAGAGCTGACAGATCCTCTATATACTACACCACACGGGAGAGGGGGCAGATCCTCTGTATACTACACCACACAGGAGAGCTGACAGATCCTCTATATACTACACCACACAGGAGAGGGGGCAGATCCTCTATATACTACACCACACGGGAGAGGGGGCAGATCCTCTGTATACTACACCACACACGAGAGCTGACAGATCCTCTATATACTACACCACACAGGAGAGGGGGCAGATCCTCTATATACTACACCACACAGGAGAGCTGACAGATCCTCTATATACTACACCACACAGGAGAGGGGGCAGATCCTCTATATACTACACCACACAGGAGAGCTGACAGATCCTCTATATACTACACCACACAGGAGAGCTGACAGATCCTCTATATACTACACCACACAGGAGAGCTGACAGATCCTCTATATACTACACCACACAGGAGAGCTGATAGATCCTCTATATACTACACCACACGGGAGAGCTGACAGATCCTCTATATACTACACCACACAGGAGAGCTGACAGATCCTCTATATACTACATCACACAGGAGAGCTGACAGATCCTCTATATACTACACCACACGGGAGAGCTGACAGATCCTCTATATACTACACCACACAGGAGAGCTGACAGATCCTCTATATACTACACCACACGGGAGAGCTGACAGATCCTCTATATACTACACCACACGGGAGAGCTGACAGATCCTCTATATACTACACTACACAGGAGAGCTGACAGATCATCTATATCCTACACCACACAGGAGAGCTGACAGATCCTCTATATACTACACCACACGGGAGAGCTGACAGATCCTCTATATACTACACCACACAGGAGAGCTGACAGATCCTCTATATACTACACCACACAGGAGAGATGACAGATCCTCTATATACTACATCACACAGGAGAGCTGACAGATCCTCTATATACTACACCACACAGGAGAGCTGACAGATCCTCTATATACTACATCACACAGGAGAGCTGACAGATCCTCTATATACTACACTACACAGGAGAGCTGACAGATCCTCTATATACTACACCACACGGGAGAGCTGACGGATCCTCTATATACTACACCACACGGGAGAGCTGACAGATCCTCTATATATTACACCACACAGGAGATCTGACAGATCATCTATATCCTACACCACACAGGAGAGCTGATAGATCCTCTATATACTACACCACACAGGAGAGCTGACAGATCCTCTATATCCTACACCACACAGGAGAGCTGACGGATCCTCTATATACTACACCACACAAGAGAGCTGACAGATCCTCTATATACTACACCACACAGGAGAGCTGACAGATCCTCTATATACTACACCACACAGGAGAGCTGACAGATCCTCTATATACTACATTACACAGGAGAGCTGACAGATCCTCTATATACTACATTACACAGGAGAGCTGACAGATCCTCTATATACTACATTACACAGGAGAGAGGACAGATCCTCTATATACTACATTACACAGGAGAGCTGACAGATCCTCTATATACTACATTACACAGGAGAGCAGTAATGTAGGTCCAGTGTGTGTAGTAAAATACTTACCGGTGTCCATATTCCACTGCAATAAAGACACAAGCAACGACACAGCGGCAGAAGACGGCGACTGCTGCGTATTTTATTACACACAGGGAAGTTTTCTGTTGGGGGCGAGACATTGTTTTTGTTAGTACGATTTTGGGATAGATGTAATGTTTTCATCATTTGTTTTAGTTTTTTTGTGGAATTGTGGTGAACAGAAAAAAGGACATTTGGCATTTGTTTCTTTTTACGGTGTTTTCTGATCAAGTTAATTGTTTTTTATAGTTTTATCGATCGGACTTTTCTGAACCCAGCAATACCAAATATTTGTTGTTTTTTATTTTTAAAATATATTTATTTTCAATGGGATAAAAAGGGTGATTTGAACTTTTAGGAATTTTTTTATTTTCTTTTTACCTTTCACTGGTACAGTTAGCCCCCTTAGGCTATGTGCACACGTTGCAGATTCTCTGCGGATCCGCAGTGGTTTTTGAGGTGCAGAAACGCTGCAGATCCGCAATTGATTTACAGTACAATGTAAATCAATGAGAAAAAAAATGCTGTGCACACTTTGTTGAAAATCCGCTGCGGAAACGCTGCGGTTTAAAAGAAGTAGCATGTCACCTCTTTTTTGTGAAACTGCAGCGTTTTTGTACCCATTCTATTATAGAAAACCGCAGGGGTAAAAAGCGCAGCAAATCCGCAAGAAAACCGCAGCAAAACCGCACAAAAAACGCTGCGGAATTGCACAAAAAAATGCGACAAATCCGCAGGTCCTTTTTATGCCAGGAGAGGCTGAATACGTACCATATATTCCTAAGCCTAATCCGCAACGTGTGCACATAGCCTTCGAGGACATGAAGATGCGATCATCCGATTGCATGTGCTATTATATACAGTGATGCCACAGCATCCCTGCATATAGAAGAAATTATGATCTCCTTTAAAGCTCGGCTACAGGAAGAAGACCCCTGGCTGTCATTAAAACCCATCGGCGACCCACGATCACCTCATGGGCACCAATGGGTGAGAGAATGATACGCACGCAAGCTGGCATGTGTTATATGCTGCAGTCAGAGATTGACACTGGCATTTAACACGCGCCATACATGTAAGGCAGATGTCGCAAAGGTGTTAATCACCTGAGGACCCCCTTCACCACTGTGTCACCCAGTATCCTATGGGCCCCCTCCCCCACTGTTTCACCTCTAATTTCCTGTGGGCCTGCTCAGAGAGTGAAAGGGAAGCCACAGTAAGACGATGCAGATTTTGCTGCGGATCCGCAGTATTTCTGCAGCTGCGGATCCGCAGCAGTTTCCCATGCGTTTACAGTACCATGTAAACCTATGGGAAACAGAAAACGCTGTGCCCATGCTGTGGAAAAAAAACGCGTAGAAACGCAGAGGTTTACATTCCGCAGCATGTCACTTCTTTCTGCGGATTCCGCAGCGGTTTTACAACTGCCCTTACGGAAAACCGCAGTTGTAAAACCACAGTGGAAAATGCAGAAAAACCGCGGTGAATCCGCAGCGGTTTTCCACTGCGGATTTATCAAATCCGCTGCAGAAAAATCCGCAGTGGACCCAGAATACGTGTGCACATAGCCTAAAATAGAGGTAGGGGAGGGGGCCCACAAGAAAATTAGAATATCACTGTGGGCCCCCACCCGTGTCACCTATAGGATGCATGGGGCCCCCTCCCCTCACTGCCTCTACTCAGGGTGCCGGCATCATATAGTTATTACTTACAGTCACACTGACTGCAGCCATCAGACTCCCTCTACTCCACTGCTGCCTGGGTAGGACTGCTGACCAATCACAGCGCAGCTCCTTGCCTGAGCTTTGCTGTGAGCTCACACAAAGAAAACTAACGCTGATTGGCTGAATTGCAGCCAATCAGCGTTTACACTGCTGCCCAGGGCATTTTTGAAGAGGAGCAGATCCGTGGAGCACAGGAAACAGGTGACTGCGGGGCAGCTGCTGTGTGCTGTCTGCTCTCAGCCTCACAGTCAGCTGTTCCTCTGACTGCTGGCTGAAGTGAGGGTCGGCACTCTGCACACACCGCTCTCCTGGCAGAGGAATGGCAGCAGCAGCAGGTGATGTGAAGGAGCTGCGCCTGCACTTCCCATCACCTGTGCAGTCTGCCAGCTGCTGCGGTGCCGTCTATACAATGCGGTGCCGGCTGGGTTTACACTATGAGCAGCATGATGCAGGGGCCGGGCAGGCACAAATGAAGGAGGCAGGAGCTGGGGGCGGGGCCCACCGGAGGATTGTCCGGTGTCCCGATGCCCCAGTCCGACCCTGCAAAAACCATTAAGCACTACAAAGTTACTGGCTCACATGAGGACCGCCCCAGGAAAGGAAGACCAAGAGTCACCTCTGCTTCTGAGGATAAGTTTATCCGAGTCACCAGCCTCATAAATCGCAGGTTAACAGCAGCTCAGATTAGAGACCAGGTCAATGCCACAGAGAGTTCTAGCAACAGACACATCTCTACAACAACTGTTAAGAGGAGACTTTGTGCAGCAGGCTTTCATGGTAAAATAGCTGCTAGGAAACCACTGCTAAGGACAGGCAACAAGCAGAAGAGACTTGTTTGGGCTAAAGAACACAAGGAATGGACATTAGATCAGTGGAAATCTGTGCTTTGGTCTGATGAGACCAAATTTGAGATCTTTGGTTGCAACCACCGTGTCTTTCTGCAACACAGAAAAGGTGAACAGATGGACTCTAGATGCCTGGTTCCCACCGTGAAGCATGGAGGAGGAGGTGTGATGGTGTGGGGGTGCTTTGCTGGTGACACTGTTGGGGATTTATTCAAAACTGAAGGCATACTGATCCAGCATGGCTACCACAGCATCTTGCAGCGGCATGCTATTCCATCCAGTTTGCGTTTAGTTGGACCAGCATTTATTTTTCAACAGGACAATGACTCCAAATATACCTCCAGCCTGTGTAAGGGCTATTTGACCAAGAAGGAGAGTAATGGGGTGCTACACCAGATGGCCTGGCCTCCACAGTCACCAGACCTGAACCCAATCGAGATGGTTTAGGGTGAGCTGGACCGCAGAGTGAAGGCAAAAGTGCCAACAAGTGCTACACATCTCTGGGAACTCCTTCAAGATTGTTGGAAGATTATTCCCAGTGACTACCTCTTGAAACTCATCAAGAGAATGCCAAGAGTATGCAAAGCAGTCATCAAAGAAAAAGGTGGCTACTTCGAAGAACCTAGAATATAAGACATAATTTCAGTTGTTTCACACTTTTTTGATAAGTATATAATTCCAAATGTGTTAATTCATAGTTTTGATGCCTTCAGTGTGAATGTACAATTTTCATAATCATGAAAATACAGAAAAATCTTTAAATGAGAAGGTGTGCCCAAACCTTTGGTCTGTACTGTATATATATACATATACACACTTGTTATGACCTGGTGGTCAGGACAATAATGGACCTGATGGTTAAGAGCACACGGAATGACCTGATAGTTACTGATAATATAGGATGAACTCTGAGACGTGGGAACTCTGCTGACCGCAATCCCTAATCCTATCAACCACAATAGAAATAGCCGTGGAAATTCCCCAAAGGAAAAGGCAGCCCCCCACATATAATGACTGTGAGTAAAGATGAAAATACAAACACAGAGATGAAATAGATTAAGCAAAGTGAGGCCCGACTTACTGAACAGACTGAGGATAGGAAAGGTAGCTTTGCGGTCAGCACAAAAACCTACAAAAAGACCACGCAGAGGGCGCAAAAAGACCCTCCGCACCGACTCACGGTGCGGAGGCGCTCCCTCTGTGTCCCAGAGCTTCCAGCAAGCAAGACGACAATCAAAAAAGCAAGCTGGACAGAAAAATAGCAAACCAGAGAAAAACAAGCAGTCACTTAGCTTCTGCTGGGAAGACAGGTCACAAGAACGATCCAGGAGTGAACTAGACCAATACTGGAACATTGACAGGTGGCATGGAGCAAAGATCTAAGTGGAGTTAAATAGAGCAGCCAGCTAACGAATTAACCTCGTCACCTGTGGAAGGAAACTCAGAAACACCCACAGCCACCAGAGAAAGTCCAAGGACAGAACCAGCCGAAGTACCATTCATGACCACAGGAGGGAGCCCGACAACAGAATTCACAACAGTACCCCCCCCCCTTGAGGAGGGGTCACCGAACCCTCACCAGAGCCCCCAGGCCGACCAGGATGAGCCAAATGAAAGGCACGAACCAGATCGGCAGCATGAACATCAGAGGCAAAAACCCAGGAATTATCTTCCTGACCATAACCCTTCCACTTGACCAGGTACTGGAGTTTCCGTCTCGAAATACGAGAATCCAAAATCTTCTCCACCACATACTCCAACTCCCCCTCAACCAACACCGGGGCAGGAGGATCAACGGATGGAACCACAGGCGCCACGTATCTCCGCAATAACGACCTATGGAACACATTATGGATGGCAAAAGAAGCAGGAAGGGCCAAACAAAATGACACAGGATTGATAACCTCAGAAATCTTATACGGACCAATGAAACGAGGCTTAAACTTAGGAGAGGAAACCTTCATAGGAACATAACGAGACGACAACCAAACCAAATCCCCAACACGAAGTCGGGGACCCACACAATGCCGGCGGTTAGCGAAACGTTGAGCCTTCTCCTGGGACAATGTCAAATTGTCCACCACATGAGTCCAAATCTGCTGCAACCTGTCCACCACAGTATCCACACCAGGACAGTCCGAAGACTCAACCTGCCCTGAAGAGAAACGAGGATGGAATCCAGAGTTGCAGAAAAATGGCGAAACCAAGGTAGCCGAGCTGGCCCGATTATTAAGGGCGAACTCAGCCAAAGGCAAAAAGGACACCCAGTCATCCTGATCAGCAGAAACAAAGCATCTCAGATATGTTTCCAAAGTCTGATTAGTTCGTTCGGTCTGGCCATTAGTCTGAGGATGGAAAGCCGAGGAAAAAGACAAGTCAATGCCCATCCTACCACAAAAGGCTCGCCAAAACCTCGAAACAAACTGGGAACCTCTGTCAGAAACGATATTCTCTGGAATGCCATGTAAACGAACCACATGCTGGAAGAACAATGGCACCAAATCAGAGGAGGAAGGCAATTTAGACAAGGGTACCAAATGGACCCTCTTAGAGAAGCGATCACAGACCACCCAAATGACTGACATCTTTTGAGAGACGGGAAGATCTGAAATAAAATCCATAGAGATATGTGTCCAAGGCCTCTTCGGGACCGGCAAGGGCAAAAGCAACCCACTGGCACGAGAACAGCAGGGCTTAGCCCGAGCACAAATCCCACAGGACTGCACAAAAGAACGCACATCCCGCGACAGAGATGGCCACCAAAAGGATCTAGCCACCAACTCTCTGGTACCAAAGATTCCAGGATGACCGGCCAACACCGAACAATGAACCTCAGAAATAACTTTATTCGTCCACCTATCAGGGACAAACAGTTTCTCCGCTGGGCAACGATCAGGTTTATTAGCCTGAAATTTTTGCAGCACCCGCCGCAAATCAGGGGAGATGGCAGACACAATTACTCCCTCTTTGAGGATACCCGCCGGCTCAGATAAACCCGGAGAGTCGGGCACAAAACTCCTACACAGAGCATCCGCCTTCACATTTTTAGAGCCCGGAAGGTACGAAATCACAAGGTCAAAACGGGCAAAAAACAGCGACCAACGAGCCTGTCTAGGATTCAACCGCTTGGCGGACTCGAGATAAGTCAAGTTCTTATGATCAGTCAAGACCACCACGCGATGCTTAGCTCCTTCAAGCGAATGACGCCACTCCTCAAATGCCCACTTCATGGCCAGCAACTCTCGATTGC
Organism: Ranitomeya imitator; assembly: GCF_032444005.1. Taxonomy (NCBI): domain Eukaryota; kingdom Metazoa; phylum Chordata; class Amphibia; order Anura; family Dendrobatidae; genus Ranitomeya; species Ranitomeya imitator. Next base: position 659,008,893 of record NC_091282.1, read on the forward strand.
CCACATCATAATTTCGCTCAGCAGGCGAAAACTTCCTGGAAAAGAAGGCGCATGGTTTCATCACCGAGCAATCAGAACTTCTCTGCGACAAAACAGCCCCTGCTCCAATCTCAGAAGCATCAACCTCGACCTGGAACGGAAGCGAAACATCTGGTTGACACAACACAGGGGCAGAAGAAAAACGACGCTTCAACTCTTGAAAAGCTTCCACAGCAGCAGAAGACCAATTGACCGCATCAGCACCCTTCTTGGTCAAATCGGTCAATGGTTTAGCAATACTAGAAAAATTGCAGATGAAGCGACGATAAAAATTAGCAAAGCCCAGGAACTTTTGCAGACTTTTCAGAGATGTCAGCTGAGTCCAATCATGGATGGCTTGGACCTTAACAGGGTCCATCTCGATAGTAGAAGGGGAAAAGATGAACCCCAAAAATGAAACCTTCTGAACACCAAAGAGACACTTTGATCCCTTCACAAACAAAGAATTAGCACGCAGGACCTGAAACACCGTTCTGACCTGCTTCACATGAGACTCCCAATCATCCGAGAAGATCAAAATGTCATCCAAGTACACAATCAGGAATTTATCCAGGTACTCTCGGAAGATGTCATGCATAAAGGACTGAAACACTGATGGAGCATTGGCAAGTCCGAATGGCAGTACTAGATACTCAAAATGGCCCTCGGGCGTATTAAATGCAGTTTTCCATTCATCGCCTCGCTTAATACGCACAAGATTATACGCACCACGAAGATCTATCTTGGTGAACCAACTAGCCCCCTTAATCCGAGCAAACAAATTAGATAACGGCAAGGGGTACTGAAATTTAACCGTGATCTTATTTTGAAGGCGGTAATCTATACAAGGTCTCAGTGAACCATCCTTCTTGGCTACAAAAAAGAACCCTGCTCCTAATGGCGACGATGACGGGCGAATATGCCCCTTCTCCAAGGACTCCTCCACATAACTCCGCATAGCAGCGTGCTCAGGCACAGATAAATTAAACAGTCGACGTTTTGGGAATTTACTAACCAGGAATCAAATCGATAGCACAATCACAATCCCTATGCGGAGGTAGGGTATCGGACTTGGGCTCATCAAATACATCCCGGTAATCAGACAAGAACTCTGGAACCTCAGAAGGGGTGGATGACGAAATAGTCAGAAATGGGACATCATCATGTACCCCCTGACAACCCCAGCTGGACACAGACATGGATTTCCAATCTAATACTGGATTATGGACTTGTAGCCATGGCAACCCCAACACGACCACATCATGCAGATTATGCAACACCAGAAAGCGAATAACCTCCTGATGTGCAGGAGCCATGCACATGGTCAGCTGGGTCCAGTACTGAGGCTTATTCTTGGCCAAAGGCGTAGCATCAATTCCTCTCAATGGAATAGGACACTGCAAGGGCTCCAAGAAAAACCCACAACGCCTAGCATACTCCAAGTCCATCAAATTCAGGGCAGCGCCTGAATCCACAAATGCCATGACAGAATACGATGACAAAGAGCAGATCAAGGTAACGGACAGAAGAAATTTTGACTGTACCGTACCAATGGTGGCAGACCTAGAGAACCGCTTAGTGCGCTTAGGACAATCAGAGATAGCATGAGTGGAATCACCACAGTAGAAACACAGCCCATTCAGACGTCTGTGTTCTTGCCGTTCAACTCTGGTCAAAGTCCTATCGCACTGCAAAGGCTCAGGTTTAAGCTCAGGTAATACCGCCAAATGGTGCACAGATTTACGCTCACGCAAGCGTCGACCGATCTGAATGGCCAAAGACATAGACTCATTCAGACCAGCAGGCATAGGAAATCACACCATGACATCCTTAAGCGCTTTAGAGAGACCTTTTCTGAAAATAGCTGCGAGCGCACCTTCATTCCATTGAGTGAGTACGGACCACTTTCTAAATTTCTGACAATATACCTCTATCTCATCCTGACCCTGGCACAGAGCCAGCAAATTTTTCTCTGCCTGATCCACTGAATTAGGTTCATCGTACAGCAATCCAAGCGCCAGGAAAAACGCATCGATATTACTTAATGCAGGATCTCCTGACGCAAGAGAAAATGCCCAGTCCTGAGGATCGCCGCGTAAAAAAGAAATAATGATCCTAACTTGTTGAACTGGGTCACCAGAGGAGCGAGGTTTCAAAGCCAGAAATAGTTTACAATTATTTTTGAAACTCAGAAATTTAGTTCTATCTCCAAAAAACAAATCAGGAATAGGAATTCTCCGTTCTAACATAGAATTCTGAACCACAAAGTCTTGAATATTTTGTACTCTTGCCGTGAGCTGATCCACACATGAAGACAGACCTTTAATGTCCATCGCTACACCTGTGTCCTGAACCACCCAAATGTCTAGGGGAAAAAAAAGGCAAAACACAGTGCAGAGAAAAAAAAATGGTCTCAGAACTTCTTTTTTCCCTCTATTGAGAATCATTAGTACTTTGGGCCTCCAGTACTGTTATGAAAAGGTAATTCAGTACCACAATGGACATAGAGGTCAGAGCACATACAGTGACCTGACAATAACCCAAAAATATAGAACGAGCTCTGAGACGTGGGAACTCTGCTGACCGCAATCCCTAATCCTCTCCAACCACACTAGAGGCAGCCGTGGATTGCGCCAACGCTCCCTATGCAACTCGGCACAGCCTGAGAAACTAGCTAGCCTGAAGATAGAAAATAAGCCTACCTTGCCTCAGAGAAATACCCCAAAGGAAAAGGCAGCCCCCACATATAATGACTGTGAGTAAAGATGAAAAGACAAACGTAGAGATGAAATAGATTTAGCAAAGTGAGGCCCGACTTTCTGAACAGAGCGAGGATAGGAAAGGTAACTTTGCGGTCAACACAAAACCCTACAAAAACCACGCAAAGGGGGCAAAAAGACCCTCCGTACCGAACTAACGGCACGGAGGTACACCCTCTGCGTCCCAGAGCTTCCAGCAAGCAGAAAAAACAAATAGACAAGCTGGAAAGAAAAAACAGCAAACAAATCAGCCGAAGTACCACTTGTGACCACAGGAGGGAGCTCTGCCACAGAATTCACAACAGGTGTCAGACCTAGCGAACCGCTTAGTGCGCTTAGGACAATCGGAGATAGCATGAGTGGAATCACCACAGTAAAAACATAGCCCATTCCGACGTCTGTGTTCTTGCCGTTCAGCTCTGGTCAAAGTCCTATCACATTGCATAGGCTCAGACCCATGCTCAGATAGTACCGCCAAATGGTGTACAGCTTTACAAATTTCCGGTTCAGGACCTTTCCGACAGAATCAAACTGGTATTTCAGTGGCTCTGGACATCATTTCTTCCTGTGTTTACTTTTATCTCTGATATTAACCTTTTGTAAAAAAAAAAAAATCAAAGATTTGTAAAAAAATAAATACAATATTTGATGCCATTTTCTGAGACCGCCCGGTAACTCTTTTTTTTTTTGCAACGATGGAGCTGGGAGATTTTTTTTTTTTCTTTGAAGCGATGATGTTTTTGATACCAATTTTTATTTTTCATTATTTTATTTTTTTTAAGAACAATGTGGGAACCGAAATCCCACAATTTTTGTGTTTTGATATTTTTTCCTCTTTCTGGTGCTTACCACACAAATTAATTTTATATTGTGATAGATCAGACTTTTACAAATTCGGCAATACCAACTATATTCTCTTTTTTTTGTTGTTGTTTTTTTCTTTAACAAGAAAAATGGTGTGATATGAATTTTTCATTTTTTTTTGGATAAATTAAATTCATTTACTGCTTTTTTTAACCTTTTTAGAGGACTTAAACCAGCAATACTTTTCTATCTTTTTCTACATATTGCAATATACAGACAATATAATGTCTTCTTATGCAGACAAGCCAAGAGCGAAGACTAAGATGACAGCAATGAGGACCTTCAGAGGGTGGTGATGGAAGCCACGACAGATCCGCATCGTCAATCACTTCATTTAAAGCATCCACCATTAAACCGTCCACTAATTTTACATTGATGACCTATCTTTAGAAAAAAGCAAAACAGGGAAAGATTATTATTATTATACATTTTTATAGCGCCATTTATTCCATGGCGCTTTACATGTGAATACGGGGCAAATATAGACAAATACATTAAACATGAGCAGATAACAAGGCACACAAGTACATAAGGAGGGAGGACCCTGCCCGCGAGGGCTCACAGTCTGCAGGGGGTGGGTGAGGATACACTAGGAGAGGGAAGAGCTGGCTGTGCGAAAGATAAGCAATTACGGTAATTATAAAATTAATTAATTTTATATTGTGATAGATCAGACTTTTACAGATTCGACTATACCAAATATATTCTCTTTTTTGTTGTTGTTACAAACCAGGCAACAGTCGCTAATTCCTCCAGCACTCCTTCACAAAACCAACTTTTCCCACTCCTATGTCATGCAGCAAATGCTAACTCTGACGACAACTTGGTAATCGAGCCCAGATTTTATAGCGAAAAGGAGTAGCTAACCGAGCACAGCTGAAAGTAGGAGTTTTCCAATATGGCTGATTAACCCCTCTTCTGCTGGAAGAAATAAAAATCTTTAATACACTGAAGAAGTGCTTCTTCTCAGCGTAGTAGGAGCAACCAGACGCTGCTGTATAATGGCTCCGCTCCGTTGCGGTTACCTTGTGACAGTACCCCCTCTTCTACGAGGAACCTCAGGGCCAGGTTTATCCTTGTGTGCAACATGAAAATCCCGAACCAGTCTGGCCACATGATGTCAGAGGCCGGAACCCACATCCTCTCCTCAGGACCATACCCCCTCCAATGTACCAGATACTGAAGCAACCGACGAACAACACGAGAGTCCAAGACGTTTGCTATCTGGAACTCTAGATTACCATTGATAATGACAGTAGAAGGTGGTAGAGGCAATAGTACTGCAGATGCCACGTATTTCTTGAGAAGCGATCAGTGAAAAATGTTATGGATTCTAAAGGTAGATGGTAAAGCAAGGCGGAATGCTACCGGCTTGAGGACGGTCTGATATGACTGTTCTGCCTTCCTCCACGTATGATGCTGTGTGGATTCCAGCATACACATAAACCTTCATCCACTTCCTCAGTAATCAGACTGTATAGGTTCTTAAGTCTATATTTATTGAGCTGGTGAACGATGAACAACAATAGTGAATGATATTGTGAGCTATACGATATGATGGATGATCAGGTAAAAACTACAAAGGAAATAACAGTGCATCAGTACATGGCACATTACAGCATGTTACAGGATGCAATAACATGAATAACGGAGAGATTACAGAGCTAACACAGCATAAGGCAGATACACAGTTATCATGGCTATCTTAGGGCAAGTTCAGGCTGTCAACATTGTATTACTTTATACAGGCAAACATCTATCTGCATACAGAGAAACAGCAATATGAAACAAAGCACAACATGCCTAACTACACACTCTGCTACACAGTGGCTGCATAACTGTTCTAGCACAAACATGAAGGTACATTTGAGCCTCACCGGAATCCACTTATCAACAGCAATGATCTGCAGGAAGAGAGAACCAGAAACACGTGTGTTAGGCTGTGTGCACACGTTCAGGATTTTTCATGTTTTTTTTCGATGGTTTTCCGCTACAAAAGCGCGATAAAACCGCTAAAAAAAGCTTACATTAAGCATCCTATTATTAGAATGCATTCCACATTTTTTGTGCACATGCTGCATTTTTTGTCCACATGCTGTATTTTTTTCTGCGGTGGAATCGCTTTCCAGAAAAAAACGCAGCATGCTCATTTTTTGAGCGGAATCGCAGCAATTCCGCACACATAGGAATGCATTGACCCGATTACTTTCCGCATGTGGGACCCTGGTTGGGATATGAAATTTTCGAATATCAAATCATTGTTGGACAAACGTTTGAGACTGTGGTGGAATCGGCTATTTCTTGGTAAATATATAGCAAATGGAATGATCCCTAGAGGATTACGGGTGCGGGTAATCCCATCTTTCCCAGTGGATGATGTTACATTTATTACTAAATGGGAGGAAGCGTGCAACAATTGTTCCGCGGTTCTTATGCAACTCCTCATAGATCTGAACACTACCAGCATCAACGAACTTGATGGTCAGATTGACACAGCACAGGCTGAGATTCGTAGTGGATGTCCACCTGATAAGGTTCAGCAGTTTGAGGCTAATTTGGAGAAATCCACAGATGATTTAGTCAAAAGAATCCAGAATAATCAAAAGATCAAATACTCTAGAGACCTAAAAGACTATCAGTCTAAAAGTGTTTATCTCTGGAGGAAAAGGAATAGCTCTCATTTACAGAGGAGTGGATCAAGTATTTCTATCTCTTCCCTAAGTGGTCAGTCAGATGTGTCATCCATATCGGGATCAACGGCTGAAAATTTGGGAGCCGTAAGACTCCGTGATCACGCTTACCACTCATATAAAAGAAAATCATTTTCGGTGTCGCACAAAGATAATAAGGTGATTAATTTGACTCAACATCCTCTGTCTGCTATTGATCTGTCTCTACTTGGTAGGGGCCTGTCTTTTGCTCCCACCTCGGGTTTTGATTTATTTTCTACAATTAAAGATTTGCACATTTTTGCGAGGTCATTGCTGTTCAAAAGATATTTTAATACCAATCATTTGCATTCTCTCTTCCCCACAGAAGAGGAACAGGAGGCTCTAAGGATACTCGAGGAACTGGCCAGTGAACACATGGGGGAAGGAGGTAAGGTTCCACCTTCCATTCGTCCACGGTCCACTAAGTTCCCTCCTTTATCATCATGTTCCAGTATTGATGTGTTTGTACAGGTGGTGATGGAGGATTTGAATAAAATACCACAATTTCGTGTAAATGATAATCTTACACGGGAGGAGAGGCATAGGCTGAGTTATCTTCAGGGACTACCTAATACAGTTATTAAGCCGGCTGATAAAGGTGGCAATGTTGTCCTGTGGCCTACTAATATGTACGAGAGGGAGGTGTACCGTCAGTTGAACAATACTACCTGTTATAGACGGCTTACATATAACCCCCTCTCGGCATATAGTGGTCAGTTAGATAACATCCTTAAACGGGCCCTCCAGGACGGCATTGTCCCCAAGGAGTTAGCAGCGGCTTTGGTGGTCCCTGAGCCAACGATTGCCACATTGTATCTCCTCCCTAAGATACATAAGAATATCTCCACGCCACCTGGCAGACCTATCGTATCTGGTAGAGGGAACTTTTTGGACCATATTATTAAATGGATTGATTACCACCTCCAGCCCCTTGTGATGAGCCTCCCTTCCTTTCTGAGGGATACGGGAGATCTCTTGCGCAGGGTCGATGGGTTGTGTCTTGAGAGTGATACTCTTCTAGTTTCAGCAGATGTTGAATCATTATATACCAACATCAGGCATAAGGACGGCATTTTTGCCGTACGATACTTTCTCGGGTCATCATCATTGCCATTAGGCTTGAGTGAGCTTCTGCTGGAACTATTGGAGTTCACTCTCACCCACAACTTTTTTGTATTCAAGGGGTCCTTCTATCTTCAGCTCCAGGAGACCCCCATGGGTGCAACCTTTGCGCCCGCCTATGCCGGTCTGTTCCTGGGGCTCTGGGAGAGGGACCTCTTCCTGTCAAATGAACAGGGGTTAATGGACCGTGTCCCATTTTGGACATGGTACATTGACGACATCTTCTTCATTTGGCAGGGCACTCCCGTCGACCTTGAGCAATTGATTCTTACCCTGAACAGCAATGACCTCAATGTGCATTTGACTTTTTCTTTTGATTATCAGTCTTTGGACTTTCTCGATGTCACCATCAGACGGGATACTTCCGGTGTTCTACAAACGGATATTTTTAGAAAAGAGACGGCTACTAACACACTGCTTCTTGCCGCCTCGGGTCATCCTAGGCACATGATTCGCTCTGTGCCAGTGGGGCAATTTCTCCGTCTTCGTAAAATATGCTCGTCTGATGGTGACTTCGAGTTAAGGGCTGAGGAGCTTAGGCAGCGCTTCTATGCACGTGGATATAGTCGTAGGATGGTGAAGGTAGCATACCATCGTGCTAAGTATGCTTCTCGCCACAACCTCCTATATGACAATGTATCCAGGCGGAGGAATGATGATAATATTAGATTTGTGACGACATTTAGTTCCCGCTCCGATAGGGTTCGTTCCAGTTTGCTAAAGGCATGGCCGATCCTTAAAGCCGACCCAGTTCTTAAGAAGTTGATTCCTCCGGTACCATTGATATCTTTTAGGAGGGCAAAAAATCTTAGAGACCATTTGGTCTCTAGCCATTATCCTGAGCAGGTGTTACCTACTTTTTTGGATAATTTTTCTATGAGGGGTGGTTGCGTTCCGTGTGGCAAATGTGTCGCCTGTCCTAATGTGGTACGGTGTGATAGATTTACTAACGCGGATGGTACGAAATTGTTTACTATCCGTCAGCGTATCACGTGTACCACTAGATACGTCATCTATTACGCTACGTGCCCGTGTAAACTTATTTACGTTGGTTTGACTACACGCCAACTTAAGGTGAGGATTCGCGATCACGTACTAGGGATCCAGGCGGCAGTTGGTCACACGGACGCTTCCACCCTGAAAACAATACCACGCCACTTCAGGGACTTTCATAATTCTGATGGTACTCTTTTGAAGGTGCGTGGAATTGAGTCCCTGAAAATAAATATACGTGGTGGTGGTTTATCTAAACGCCTGTCTCAGCTTGAGACCAGATGGATTTGGGCTCTGAACACCGTTCATCCCAATGGTTTGAATGAGTGTCTCTCATTTGCTCCCTTTCTGGGGTCGTCCTGCTGATGTGTAATGGGGTGGTACCGCACATTTGCTTCATTGTTTTTATCTTATTGTGTTTTATTAATTGTGTGTTTCTTTTTAGTGTCTTTATTCTTTGATGTCTTTTGGTGCCTGGGAAGTATCATCGAGCCACCGAGATGAAGATATGCTGCGTCTGTTGCATATATATATATATATATATGTATACTCTTTGTCTGCCGTCTTGTTACTATTGAGCTCCTATTATCTGGATGTTTTTTTTTCCTAGATATTGTGGGTAGATATGTATATACAAATGGGTCATCTGTGTTTGTATCTTGATATGGCAGAGGTATCTGTTCTGTTTGCTGTCTGTATATTTGTACATAATCGGCTTATCCATGGTTTTTTTTCCCCTTTTTTTTTTTTCCTATACTATGTTGTGCATAAATATGTGATTCTTCAGAATTTGTTTTAGTCTTTGCCTGATGAAGAGACCTGTGTAGTCTCGAAAGCTTGCAATTTGTTACCATCTTTTCAGTTAGCCATTAAAAGGTATCAACCACTGAGGACTCTCAATTCTAAATATTTTTGTATATTTGTATATATTTGTATATTCTTGTGGGCATTATTCTGTGATCTGTGTTTTCTTTTATGATGTAGTCCCTGTTATGTAACTGCTCTTTCGTTTTGTATGCATTTTATACATCTTGTATTATATCTGGCTTGCATTATGCTTAGCTGCGCTTTGCAGCGAAGTATTGGCAAGTTTACCACACTTAAGATGGCCGCTGGGTGCTGCAGCGTTTTGGCCCTCCTCCTGCTCGGCGCTGCTCACCACTTGTTGTTATGGTCACATGGGGCCCCATGTGTACTAGCATCAGCGGTGACGTTGGCGCCGGGGGAGGTGTGCCTTCAGCGTGCAGCAAGGGTGATTGCATCCGGTTTCGTTTGTATTTATATCGCTCTGGCGTTCTTTTTGGCACTCTCCCTGAGGAAGGAAGTGTATTACTTCCGAAACGCGCGTCGGGGAGGGTGGGAGCCTACACGTGCTTGGTCTATCTATACGATCACCCTATAAGGTCACCCTAACATGCTGCTGTGGTATTACATTGTTTTTGCTGATTGGGCTGTGCACTTGCGCTGGTGACCATTTATCTGGTGTGAATTCCGCTCTTGGGCTCCCTCCGGTGGTTGTAAGTGGCACTTTTGTGAGTTCTGCTTTTGGGCTCCCTCCGGTGGTTTTAAGTGGAATGGCTGCTGTCACGATTCCCCTGACCGCTGTCACCACTGGGTCAGGATTCACACCGTGACCGTCACCCCTACGTCACGGATCAGGGTGACTTTAGGCCAACAGACGGCTATCACATGTGCAGGGGGGCTTATCTTAGTTATCCCTCCACTGCTAACAATGTGATGAAAAACCACACACAAGGCTATTGACCTCTTAGTTTACAGCAGGGGCTTATTCTAGGTATCCCACTGCTTTTCTATATACCACGAACTGCAGGGATTTATGTATATCCCGCTTACAGTTCCACTTAACACTTGCAGCTCTCTGGCGCCCCCTTACTCTCAGGTCAGATTAGGTACTGCACCCTGGGTAATTAGTCGCCAGAAAGGCTGCCTGCTATGTACTGGCTATTGGGCACGCTGCAGCGACGCGATAACTACTCCCACACAGGCAGGAACAATAATTATCAAACCCGCAGTTGCTTCAGCATAATCCAACCGTCAGCACACTTTCGCTGCCACCAGCTTCGATTAAACGGGTCCGAAGCTAACCCAACACAACAGTAACAGTAGCGTATTTTCCCTTCAAGAGACTTAGGGTACGGTTTAGAGCAGGAGAACGAACTAATATATAATAGTATATCCCATTCAAAATAACTAGGCAGTGCGTTATTAAAAATAGTTTATAAAGATGTTATACATGAGACAATTGCAAATATGTACATGGGTAATTATAACATAAAGGGAATAAATGAGAAAAGATAACACTCACATATTAAAAGCATTGCAGGCATCCAGGCTAGTGCAGTTTCCATACATCCCAGTCCATGGGATGTACTCAGCTCTTCCAGGACAATAGGACAAAGCAGTCCAGAAGGAGAAATCAGCAAAAAGTGACTCCTCAGAGCCTGCCAGACACTTAAAACATTAAGGCTGTGACATCACAGAAAGGCTGGCTTATCCAGACCCTCCTCTCTCTACATTCTGCCTAAACTTTAAACTATTCTCTCTAATTTCTATAACTTCACTACAAAACATGACAGAGTCATACCAAACCCATAATTCATCTCGGATTAACGTGAGCATTCTAATGAGATCAAATATGTCCTATCTGGGATACATATTTACAGAGAAAACCCTACTTCTTTACCAGATGGAGTTAGAAACCCGAGTGTCATGAGATGTGTAGCTACACCGAGTGGGACTACGAATATATATTTTCGTATTTCTAGCTTAAATCGTTTGCCTAATATCTAACAAAAACTAAACAAAGAATGTTTCATGGATTTTTGGAGCCATTTTTCCTGTTCTAGCTGGACAAGAGCTTACACAGGAAATGCCAGTCGTAAATTCCGTTCGGCCATAAAACTTCTAACCCCCACACTCTCTGAGAAGGAAAGCCAGGAATTTGCAGCTACAACTGTTACTCCAAGAAGGGGGGGCTTAGCCCACTCAGGCTAGCAAAAGAACTACTTATGATATTTCATACCATATCGTGACACCTCCCCCTTTTGGTGTGCGCTAGGGAGGCAGTACCCCACGGTATGCCTCCATGGGCACCTCAGTAGGTTCACCCTGGCGGGAGAGTCCATCTGCATTCCCATGCTCTTTGCCCGTTTTATGTTCAATGGTGAAGTCAAACTGCTGAAGGGCAAGGCTCCAGCGTAGCAACCTGCCGTTGGTTCCACACATGGCGTTTAGCCAGCGCAGAGGGTTGTGGTCGGTCACCACAGTGAAGGTGTGACCGTACAAGTAGGGCTGCAAGCGCTGCAGGGCCCAGACTATGGCCAGGCACTCCTTCTCGATGGTGGAGTAGGCCACTTCCCTCGGCAAAAGTTTCCTACTCAGGTATAACACGGGGTGCTCTTGGTCCTCCGAGTCAACCTGGCTGAGTACAGCACCAAGGCCAAACTCGCTGGCGTCGGTCTGCACCAAGAACGGTCGACTGCTGTCGACTGCTTTCAACACAGGGGCGTTGCACAGTGCGGTTTTCAACGCCTTGAAAGCCCCCTCACAGCCATCTGTCCAGTTGACGATGTGGGGTAGCTTCTTCCTGGTGAGGTCCGTCAAAGGTTTTGCCAGGCTACTATAGTGCTGTACGAAGCGCCTATAGTACCCTGCAGTGCCCAAGAAGGACATCACCTGTTTCTTGGTCACGGGAGTGGGCCAGTTCACGATCGCGCCCACTTTCTCCGGCCCTGGCTTCAGGGTGCCTCCGCCTACCCGGTGTCCTAGGTAGTGAACCTCCCTCTTGCCCATCTGACACTTCCCCGGCTTGATAGTCAGTCCTGCTTGGTGAATCCGCCTGAGCACCTCCTCGAGATGCTGCAGGTGTTCCTTCCAGGAGGGACTGAAGATGGCAATGTCATCCAAGTACGCCACGGCGTACGTCTCCAGTCCCTGAAGCAGGCGGTTAACCATCCGCTGGAAAGTGGCAGGGGCATTCTTCATGCCGAAGGGCATGACCGTGGACTCGTACAGTCCAAAGGGTGTGATAAAGGCGGACTTCTCCTGCGCCTCGGGGCTCAGGGGAATCTGCCAGTATCCTCTACTCAAATCCATTATTGTCAGGTATTTTGCGCCAGCTAACTTCTCAAGCAGCTCCTCGATGTGCGGCATTGGGTGCGCATCCGAGGCTGTGATGGCGTTGAGCCCCCTGTAGTCCACGCAGAACCGTGTGGTCCGGTCCTTCTTTGGCACGAGAACTACAGGTGATGCCCACGCGCTCTTTGACCGTCGAATCACCCCCAGCTGTAACATCTCATCGATCTCTTGGCGCATAGTCTGCTGCACCTGGTCAGAGATTCGATAGGGTGTTCGCCGTAGTGGGGCGTGATTCCCGGTGTCCACCTCGTGGACGGCTAACTCAGTCCTCCCAGGTCGGTTGGAGAATACGACCCGGAAGGGTTCCAGTGTGGTTTGCAACTGCACCCGCTGGGGTTCAGTTAACGAGGCGCTTACCTCCACATCCTCGATGGACCCAATGGCCTTGGCTTGGGCCAGCAAGTCCAGGAGGGTGTCTTCCTCACCGTCTTCGGGCAAGCTGCAGACCGGTAGGACGAAAGGTTCACGTTCGTGATGAGCCTTCATCATGTTGACGTGAAAGGCCTTTCGCCTACCCCGAGCGTGGTCAAGCGTGACCACGTACGTGACCGGGTTGAGCTGTTGGTGGACGACGTACGGGCCCTCCCAGGCTGCCTGAAGCTTATCCGTTGGTACGGGGACCAGCACCCACACCTTTTGACCCACGTGGTAGGTCCGCTCCCGGGCGTTCTGGTCGTACCAGTGCTTCTGATCAGCCTGAGCCTGCGTCATGTTGTCATGCACCAACTGCGTCAAGGTCTGCATCTTGTCACGGAAGCGCATGACATACTCCACTATGGACACTTCAGAAGGGTTCGGCTCCTCTTCCCAGGATTCTCTTACCAACCCAAGGGGTCCCCGGACTCGCCTGCCGTACAGGAGCTCGAAGGGGGAGAACCCCGTCGAGGCCTGTGGAACCTCTCGGTAAGCGAACAGCAGGTGTGGGAGGTACCGCTCCCAGTCGCGCCCTTGAGTCTCAACCAGCATGCGTAGCATCTGTTTGAGGGTACCATTGAAGCGTTCACACAAGCCATTGGTCTGTGGGTGATACGCACTCGATACCAGGTGCTTCACCTGCATTTTCTTACAGAGAGCCTCCATTAGGCGAGACATAAATTGGGTCCCTTGATCAGTAAGCATTTCCCTGGGAAATCCTACACGTGAAAAGATGGCCAACAGGGCATCCGCCACCTTATCTGCCCTAGTTGAGGACAGAGCTACTGCCTCTGGGTACCGGGTAGCGTAGTCTACCACAGTAAGGATGTATTGCTTTCCAGAGCTGCTGGGGACGGCCAGCGGGCCCACAATGTCCACCGCGATCCTCTGGAAAGGCTCTTCTATCACTGGCAAAGGGATCAGGGGAGCCTTAAGAGCAGGCCCCGCCTTCCCCACTCTTTGACAAGTGATACAGGAGCGGCAGTAGTTTGACACATCTGTCCCCATCTTAGGCCAATAGAAGTGTTGAGACAGCCGGGCCTTAGTTTTGCTGATCCCCAAGTGTCCAGCTAGCGGGATCTCATGGGCAATCCGCAACAACTCACCCCGGAATTGCTGCGGGACGACCAGCTGTCTTTCCCTCAACCACTCCTTTTGTGATTCTCCGGGTACTGTCTCCCGGTTCAACCTTCCTCGTTCCCAGAACACCTTCTCCTTATCAGTCTCGGAGAAGCGCGTCCCGGCGAGTTGTCTCAAACTCTCTAGGCTCGCATCTGTGTGCAGAGCGGCCTGAAACTCCTGGCTAGGGGAAGCCAGAAGCGACGTCAGGGTCCCTTCCCCACGGGAACCCTCTTGGACCTGCTCTGGGTCCACCTCTGGTTCAGTCACAGTGATGACTGAGGAGGGTCCGGAAGGCAGACAGTTATCTGCGTTCCGGGCACTCTGACTGCGGGTGACAGCAGCTACATAGGCTGTCTCCCCGGGGGTTTCTACAGGCCCATCAGCCGGCGCTGCTATGGGCTCTACCTCCCCATCCACCCCCAACACTCCAGGGGCTGGGCTACTTATGGGCCAGTTACCTTCCTCGGTGGCACTGGTCACTTTCATGGCGTCACCTTCCTCACGGTTCCCATGCATCTCCCCATTTCCTGTAGCACCGGCACTTGCCCCTGTTAGGGGTTCCTCAGCCGTCTCACTCCGCAGAGCGACGTGGCTGGGCACACCTGTACCTATGGACACATTAACCTTCACAGAAAAATCATTATCAGGTTCAGCTGGCACAGGTACAACATTTTCACCATCAATCCTAGGGAAAAAATCATTAGTAGATGCATCAACACAAGATAAAGCATGGTCAGGTAACACATGCGATTTCCCATCATCATCATCATCAGGGTTAACTTTACCCTCATTAGTAGATTGGGGAGGGGTGTCAGGAACGTAGTATGCATACATCCTCCCCAAATCAGTCCCCAACAAAACATCAGTGGGCAAATTATCAGACAGCCCCACTTCCTTCACCCCGCTCCCAGCACCCCAATCAATAAAAACCCGGGCCATTGGTAAGGGACAGCTGATGCCCCCAATCCCAGTGACAGTTAGGGTTTTTCCCGGAATGATCTTCAGGGGCCGCCAGTTCGGGTCGGATGAGGGTTCGTTCAGCCCCGGTGTCCTTGAGGCCTGTAGCAACATGGCCTCCCACAGTGACGGGCTGTACGTTGTCACACACCCTCCCAACCACACCACCCACCAAAAGAACTGCTGCATTAGGCCCTGGGGCCTTGGCTGGGGGGTTCTTCGGCCTGTCTGGACAGAAGGTACTGATATGCCCAGGCCGCTTGCAGGTGTAACACGCGCGAGGTTCGGTGGTAGGTCTGGTGCTGTTGGCCACAGGGACAGGACCTCTGGTGTGTTGGCTGGCAGGGGTACTGGCGTTGGTTGCAGGCTTACCCCCTCTCCAGCTGGTGGTGACTGGCTTCCGCGCTTCCGATCTACGGTTGGCCTCATAGGCATCGGCAATCTGCGCTGCTTTCGTCACGTCTTTGGGTTCTCTGTCCATCACGAACTGTCGCACCTCAGCTGGGCAAAGATGAAAAAACTGGTCTTTGATCATCAGGTCTCGCAGCTGTGCAAAGGTGGTCACTGACAGTCCTTGGGTCCACTGGTCAAAGTGGGTCCCCAGTCCATGCACCACATCACTGTAACTGTCGTGTGGGCCACGTTGGAGGGTCCGGAACTTTCTACGGTACACCTCGGGTGTAAGCTGGTACTTGGCTATCAGAGCCTGCTTGATGGCCTCATAGTCTCCATCTTGTTCTTGAGGGAGGGCAGCAAACGCCTCCAGAGCTTTACCTTTCAGCCCTGGTGTCAGGTATCGGGCCCATTCATCTGTAGGCAGCCGGTACTGTCTGCAGGCTTTCTCAAAGGCCCGCAGAAAAGTGTCCAAGTCTCCGTCCTTCTCCATAACAGGGAAGTGATCGGGCCGGGGCTTAGGTATCTGAGCGCTGCTGGGCTCACGGTTGGTCTGAGACAACCCCTGCATTTGCAGTCGGGCTAACTGCAGCTGGTACTCCCGCTCAGCTTGCCGCTCGGCTCGCTGGGCCTGTGCCTCTCTCTCAGCTCGGGCCTCCCTCTCAGCTCGGGCCTCTCTCTCAGCTCGCTGGGCCTCCTGCCGGTATTGCTGAATCAGCTGCCGACGTCCCTCATGGTCGTCAATGGGGAATTCTTTCAAGGCCGCCTGCAGGTGGGGGTCCAATTCGCCCGGATTGCTAACAGGGCCAGCATTCAGTGGTTGGACCTCTGCTGCAGCACCATGTTCGCTTGTGCTGGCTTCTGCGGCCTCTGAGCTCTGAGATTGGTCTCGAGCGGCTTCCCATTGCACCAGATCTGCGACCAGTTGGGCTTTGTTTTTGCTTGCAGAGTCAATGTGCTGTGACTTGCATAAGGCGACAAGGGTGTCTCTGGTCTGCTGCTCATAGAAGGTTTCTCCCAGCACAACCATGGTTGCCAAATAAAAGATAGGATAGAAAAACGAAGAGAAAGGGAGGGGATAATTACCAGTACGCAATTGTCTCACAACTAAAAAGCACTGAGTTCGTTCTCCAAACTTATTTGCGCAGAGTCCTCGCAAGAACTTTCTGCAAGTTTTTAGTGAGAGGAATGATTACTCAAACCAAATCACTAATGCTCTAAGATATCCCACCGCTGCCACCAATTGTCACGATTCCCCTGACCGCTGTCACCACTGGGTCAGGATTCACACCGTGACCGTCACCCCTACGTCACGGATCAGGGTGACTTTAGGCCAACAGACGGCTATCACATGTGCAGGGGGGCTTATCTTAGTTATCCCTCCACTGCTAACAATGTGATGAAAAACCACACACAAGGCTATTGACCTCTTAGTTTACAGCAGGGGCTTATTCTAGGTATCCCACTGCTTTTCTATATACCACGAACTGCAGGGATTTATGTATATCCCGCTTACAGTTCCACTTAACACTTGCAGCTCTCTGGCGCCCCCTTACTCTCAGGTCAGATTAGGTACTGCACCCTGGGTAATTAGTCGCCAGAAAGGCTGCCTGCTATGTACTGGCTATTGGGCACGCTGCAGCGACGCGATAACTACTCCCACACAGGCAGGAACAATAATTATCAAACCCGCAGTTGCTTCAGCATAATCCAACCGTCAGCACACTTTCGCTGCCACCAGCTTCGATTAAACGGGTCCGAAGCTAACCCAACACAACAGTAACAGTAGCGTATTTTCCCTTCAAGAGACTTAGGGTACGGTTTAGAGCAGGAGAACGAACTAATATATAATAGTATATCCCATTCAAAATAACTAGGCAGTGCGTTATTAAAAATAGTTTATAAAGATGTTATACATGAGACAATTGCAAATATGTACATGGGTAATTATAACATAAAGGGAATAAATGAGAAAAGATAACACTCACATATTAAAAGCATTGCAGGCATCCAGGCTAGTGCAGTTTCCATACATCCCAGTCCATGGGATGTACTCAGCTCTTCCAGGACAATAGGACAAAGCAGTCCAGAAGGAGAAATCAGCAAAAAGTGACTCCTCAGAGCCTGCCAGACACTTAAAACATTAAGGCTGTGACATCACAGAAAGGCTGGCTTATCCAGACCCTCCTCTCTCTACATTCTGCCTAAACTTTAAACTATTCTCTCTAATTTCTATAACTTCACTACAAAACATGACAGAGTCATACCAAACCCATAATTCATCTCGGATTAACGTGAGCATTCTAATGAGATCAAATATGTCCTATCTGGGATACATATTTACAGAGAAAACCCTACTTCTTTACCAGATGGAGTTAGAAACCCGAGTGTCATGAGATGTGTAGCTACACCGAGTGGGACTACGAATATATATTTTCGTATTTCTAGCTTAAATCGTTTGCCTAATATCTAACAAAAACTAAACAAAGAATCTTTCATGGATTTTTGGAGCCATTTTTCCTGTTCTAGCTGGACAAGAGCTTACACAGGAAATGCCAGTCGTAAATTCCGTTCGGCCATAAAACTTCTAACCCCCACACTCTCTGAGAAGGAAAGCCAGGAATTTGCAGCTACAACTGTTACTCCAAGAAGGGGGGGCTTAGCCCACTCAGGCTAGCAAAAGAACTACTTATGATATTTCATACCATATCGTGACAGCTGCTCCTTGGATTTAGCTGTCAGCAGCTGCTTCCATTGATCGTCTTTTCTACTCGGCTATTTATGCCTGGCTCTTTCTTCAGCCAGTGCCACTTGTAAATGGTTCCTGGTTGGATTCACATCTCTTTGGATTTCCCTGTTATCCTGACCAGTTCAGCAAAGCTAAGTTCTTGCTTGCTCTTTTCTGTCCACAGATTGTGGACTTATCCGTTCTGTGCTTTCTATGTTTGTCCAGCTTATCAGTATGAATTAATTCTGTCTTGCTGGAAGCTCTGGGAGGCAGATTTGCCCTCCACGCCTTTAGTCAGGTGTGGAGATTTTTTGTAAACTCTGCGTGGATTATTGTAGGGTTTAATACTGACCGCACAGTATTCCATCCTGTCCTATCTATCAAGCTAGACTGGCCTCCTGTGCTCATCCTGGTTTCATTCTGTGTATGTCTTTTCCCTCTTCACTCACAGTCATTATTTGTGGGGGGCTGATCTATCCTTTGGGGATTTTCTCTGAGGCAAGATAGTTTTCTTGCTTCTCTCTTTAGGGGTAGTTAGCTCTTAGGCTGTGACGAGGTGCCTAGGGAGAGTTAGGAGCATCCCACGGCTACTTCTAGTGTTGTGTTGAGCTTAGGGACTGCGGTCAGTATAGATACCACTTCCTTCAGAGCTCGTTCCATGTTGCTCCTAAACCACCGCATCATAACAGTACAAGTGGCCAAAAATGAATTAAATGCATCTCAAAAGAAGGAAAAGAAAGTTCTGAACCATTTTTTTTTCTGTGCTCTGGTTTGTCTCTTTTTTCCTCTTGATATCTGGGTGGTTCAGGATATATGCTCTGGCATGGATGTTCAGGGTTTGTTTTCTCGTGTGGATCAACTTGCTGCAAGAGTACAGAGTATCCAAGATTATGTTGTCCAGATTCCGGCTTTAGAGCCTAGAATTCCTACTCCTGATTTGTTTTTTGGGGACAGATCCAAGTTTTTGAACTTTAAAAATAGCTGCAAATTGTTTTTTGCTTTGAAACCCCGTTCTTCTGGTGATCCCATTCAGCAAGTAAAAATCATCATATCCTTGCTGTGTGGTGACCCTCAAGACTGGGCTTTTTCT
Source organism: Ranitomeya imitator (assembly GCF_032444005.1). Classification (NCBI taxonomy): domain Eukaryota; kingdom Metazoa; phylum Chordata; class Amphibia; order Anura; family Dendrobatidae; genus Ranitomeya; species Ranitomeya imitator. The sequence continues at coordinate 659,028,222 of NC_091282.1, forward strand.
CTTGAAACAGGGGATCCGGCATTATTGAATGTAGACACATTTTTTCAAGCGCTCGGATTATTGTATGACGAACCTAATTCTGTGGATCATGCAGAAAAAACCATGTTGGCCTTGTGTCAAGGTCAGGAAGCAGCAGAATTATACTGACAGATATTTAGAAAATGGTCTGTGCTCACTAAATGGAATGAGGAAGCTCTGGCTGCAATTTTCAGAAAAGGTCTTTCTGGAGCCCTTAAAAATGTTATGGTGGGCTTTCCTACGCCTGCCGGTTTGAGCGAATCTATGTCTCTAGCCATTCAGATTGATCGGCGTCTGCGCGAGCGCAAAGCTGTGCACCATATGGCAGTGTCCTCTGAGCAGAATCCTGAACCTATGCAATGTGATAGGATTTTGACTAGAACAGAACGGCAGGAATTCAGACGTCAGAATAGGCTGTGTTTTTACTGTGGTGATTCTGCTCATGTTATCTCTGATTGCCCTAAGCGTACTAAGAGAGTCGCTAGGTCTGTTACCATTAGTACTATACAGCCTAAATTTCTCTTATCTGTGACCCTGATTTGCTCATTGTCGTCCTTTTCTGTCATGGCATTTGTGGATTCAGGCACTGCCCTGAACTTAATGGACTTAGAATTCGCCAGGCGCTGTGGTTTTTCCTTGCAGCCTTTGCAGAGCCCTATTCCTTTGAGGGGTATTAATGCTACACCCTTGGCCAAGGATAAACCTCAGTACTGGACGCAGATGACTATGTACATGGCTCCAGCACATCAGGAAGATTGCCGTTTTCTGGTGTTGCATAACCTGCATGATGTTGTTGTACTGGGTTTTCCATGGTTACAGGAACATAATCCGGTGCTGGATTGGAAAACTATGTCTCTGACTAGTTGGGGTTGTCAAGGGGTGCATTGTGTTTAAATCATGTTTATTGAGTGAAGCAAGAAGAATAAAAGTAAACGATGCATTCTAGTATATCAGTAAAATACCAGGTAAAATTACACGTTAGACAAGAAATGCATTACAGCAACATCATATATCTTGCACTTAACATTCTAAAAAGTAATACTACTGATTGATATTATAATATGTTGACAATGAAGAACAATTGAAGTGAATAATAACCTATATTATTTTCATTATGACTATTCAGTAATCACAATGCGTATTCACACTAAAGAAGGGGTGGAAAACAAACAAAGAGATTAGAGTAGAGAAGAGATAGAGGGGTAGAAGAAGAGGAGAGAATTGGGTAGGGTAACGGGGCAGGGTGGGGAAAGGCGCGGCCATCATCCCATCCCAGTTGTCAGGACGTAAACTGATGAATGATCTAATGATAAGCGAGAGCGAGTCATGTATTACATCGGGCTTCAGAAATCCAGAGATCCAGGTCAGGGGTTTCCCTGAAAGCTATCCAGGGGGCCCATGTGATATATGTATTATTTACATTACCTAGAGATTGATTTATTAACTGCTCCATCCTATAGATGTCATTGAGTTCCGCCACAAACTCCGCACGTGAGGGAAATTTTTCCTGTTTCCAAAAGCGTGGAATCAAGTTTATAACCGCGGTGAGGAAGTGTCTGAGGATGCTCTTTTTATATCGGGAAATCGACAAATCACATAGGGATAGTAATGCTATGCATGGAGAAGGTTGAATCTGAATGATAGACATCTTGTTATAAAGCTCAAAGACAGCCAACCATAAGGCTTTTATGGGAGGGCAATCCCACCAAATGTGCATATAAGAGCCAGTCTCCTTTAAGCATCTCCAACAAGTGTCAGGAGTAGTGGGGAACACGGCATGTACCATAGAGGGACATCTATACCATCTTGCCAAGATCTTGTAGCTCCTCTCCTGTGACACCGCGTATAATGACGATCTAAGCGTGAAGAGAAGAATTTTTTCTCTATCCTCAGGCAGTAAGGGCTTTCCCAGATCACCTTCCCATTTCGAGAAGAATGCTGGTGATCCCTGCAGTGGAGCCCTTCAAGGGGTGCATTGTGACGTTCCTTTGATGTCAATTTCCTCTTCCCCCTCTTCTGAGGTCCCTGAGTTTTTGTCGGATTTCCAGGATGCATTTGATGAGCCCAAGTCCAGTTCCCTTCCACCACACAGGGACTGTGATTGTGCTATTAACTTGATTCCTGGTTGCAAGTTTCCTAAGGGCCGACTTTTCAATCTGTCTGTGCCAGAGCATGCCGCCATGCGGAGTTATGTTAAGAAGTCTTTGGAGAAGGGGCATATTCGGCCCTCTTCGTCACCATTGGGAGCGGGTTTCTTTTTTGTTGCTAAGAAGGATGGCTCCTTGAGACCCTGTATAGATTATCGTCTTCTTAATAAGATCACTGTCAAATTCCAATATCCCTTGCCTTTGCTTACTGATTTGTTTGCTCAGATTAAGGGGGCTAGTTGGTTTACTAAGATTGACCTCCGAGGGGCATATAATCTTGTTCGTATTAAACAGGGTGACGAATGGAAAACTGCATTTAATACGCCCGAAGGCCATTTTGAATACCTTGTGATGCCATTTGGGCTCTCTAATGCTCCATCTGTGTTCCAGTCTTTCATGCATGATATTTTCCGCAATTATCTTGATAAATTCATGGTCGAATATTTGGATGATATTTTGATTTTTTCCGATGATTGGGAGTCTCATGTGAAGCAGGTCAGGATGGTGTTCCAGATCCTTCGTGATAATGCTTTGTTTGTGATGATCAGGATGATTGGGTGGCTTTCTTGCCGTTGGCCGAGTTTGCCCTTAATAATAGGGCTAGTTCGGCTACTTTGGTTTCACCTTTCTTTTGTAATTTTGGTTTTCATCCTCGTTTTTCTTCGGGGCAGGTTGAGCCTTCTGATTGTCCTGGTGTGGATTCTGTGGTGGACAGGCTGCAGCAGATTTGGACTCATGTGGTGGACAATTTGACGTTGTCTCAGGAAGAGGCTCAACGTTTTGCTGACCGCCGTCGGTGTGTTGGTCCCCGGCTTCGTGTGGGGGATTTGGTTTGGTTGTCTTCTCGTCATGTTCCTATGAAGGTTTCTTCCCCTAAGTTTAAGCCTCGGTTTATTGGTCCTTATAAGATTTCTGAAATTATCAATCCGGTGTCTTTTCGTTTGGCTCTTCCAGCCTCTTTTGCTATTCATAATGTTTTCCATAGATCTTTGTTGCGGAGATATGTGGTGCCCGTTGTTCCCTCGGTTGATCCTCCTGCCCTGGTGTTGGTTGAGGGAGAGTTGGAATATGAGGTTGAGAAAATTTTGGATTCTCGTTTTTCGAGGCGGAGGCTTCAGTATCTTGTCAAGTGGAAGGGTTATGGCCAGGAGGATAATTCTTGGGTTGTTGCCTCCGATGTCCATGCCGCCGATTTGGTTCGTGCTTTTCAATTGGCTCGTCCTGATCGGCCTGGGGGCTCTGGTGAGGGTTCGGTGACCCCTCCTCAAGGGGGGGTACTGTTGTGAATTCCTCTCTTGGGCTCCCTCCGGTGGTTGTAAGTGGCACTTTTGTGAGTTCTGCTCTTGGGCTCCCTCCGGTGGTTTTAAGTGGAATGGCTGCTCCTTGGATTTAGCAGTCTGCAGCTGCTTCCACTGATTGTCTTTCTGCTCGGCTATTCATGCTTGGCTCTTCCCTTCAGCCAGTGCCACTTGTCAATGGTTCCTGGTTGGATTCACATCTCTCTTGGATTTCCCTGATATCCTGACCAGTTGTGCAAAGATAAGTCCTTGCTTTGCTCTTTTCTGTCCAAATGTTGTGGACTTATTCGTTCTGTGCATTCTATGTTTTGTCCAGCTTGTCAGTACGGATTAATTCAGTTAAGCTGGAAGCTCTGGGAAGCAGATTTACCCTCCACACCTTTAGTCAGGTGTGGAGACTTTTGTAAACTCTGTGTGGATTTTTGTAGTTTTTAATACTGACCGCACAGTATTCTATCCTGTACTATCTATCTAGCTAGACTGGCCTCCTGTGCTACATCCTGGTTTCATTCTGTGTATGTCTTTTCCCTCTCCACTCACAGTCATTACTTGTGGGGGGCTTGGAGTGAATAAATCAACAGTGGGAGCAATAATTAGAAAATGGAAGACATACAAGACCACTGATAATCTCCCTCGATCTGGGGCTCCACGCAAAAGCCCACCCCGTGGGGTCAGAATGATCACAAGAACGGTGAGCAAAAATCCCAGAACCACGCGGGGGGACCTAGTGAATGAACTGCAGAGAGCTGGGACCAATGTAACAAGGCCTACCATAAGTAACACACTACGCCACCATGGACTCAGATCCTGCAGTGCCAGACGTGTCCCACTGCTTAAGCCAGTACATGTCTGGGCCCGTCTGAAGTTTGCTAGAGAGCATTTGGATGATCCAGAGGAGTTTTGGGAGAATGTCCTATGGTCTGATGAAACCAAACTGGAACTGTTTGGTAGAAACACAACTTGTCCTGTTTGGAGGAAAAAGAATACTGAGTTGCATCCATCAAACACCATACCTACTGTAAAGCATGGTGGTGGAAACATCATGCTTTGGGGCTGTTTCTCTGCAAAGGGGCCAGGACGACTGATCCGGGTACATGAAAGAATGAATGGGGCCATGTATCGTGAGATTTTGAGTGCAAACCTCCTTCCATCAGCAAGGGCATTGAAGATGAAACGTGGCTGGGTCTTTCAACATGACAATGATCCAAAGCACACCGCCAGGGCAACGAAGGAGTGGCTTCGTAAGAAGCATTTCAAGGTCCTGGAGTGGCCTAGCCAGTCTCCAGATCTCAACCTTATAGAAAACCTTTGGAGGGAGTTGAAAGTCCGTGTTGCCAAGCGAAAAGCCAAAAACATCACTGCTCTAGAGGAGATCTGCATGGAGGAATGGGCCAACATGCCAACAACAGTGTGTGGCAACCTTGTGAAGACTTACAGAAAACGTTTGACCTCTGTCATTGCCAACAAAGGATATATTACAAAGTATTGAGATGAAATTTTGTTTCTGACCAAATACTTATTTTCCACCATAATATGCAAATAAAATGTTAAAAAAACAGACAATGTGATTTTCTGGATTTTTTTTTCTCAGTTTGTCTCCCATAGTTGAGGTCTACCTATGATGTAAATTACAGACGCCTCTCATCTTTTTAAGTGGTGGAACTTGCACTATTGCTGACTGACTAAATACTTTTTTGCCCCACTGTATATATATTAGATAGATAGATAGATAGATAGATAGATAGATAGATAGATAGATAGATAGATAGATAGAAGAAAAGCCGGTAAATCATCTGCTGTGTTCTGTAAAATCACTGCAGGAGCCGACAGGATAGAAGAGATGGATTACATACAGTAAATACAAATGGAATAGGTAGATATATAGATGTATGTGACAAATACAATTAGTACAGTGTGTGTAAATTTCTGGACATGTATTTAATAAAAGATTATTTATCGGAAAAAAATGGCGTGGGCTCCCGTGCAATTTTTGTAATCAGCGGAGGGAGATCCGACGCATGCATGATTGGTAAGGGTCCATGTCACGGATCCCTTCTCTGTGGTGTCACTTATTCGTCACGTGCCTGTTCTCACACGTGACTTGGGGTTGTGCCTGCAAGGGTTAATCTATCTCTCCACTCTCAGTCCAGCATTCAACCTCTGTCCTATGCTGTAATGGGAGCATAAATCACACACCGACCCAGGCCACACAGCCGGTCATACACGCTGCCACCGCTCATCGAATACACGGGCGATGAGTCCTGGAACTAATAATACTAATAATGTCTATCACTCATAAGGCTCACACACCTTAGGCTATGAATTCTTTTAGATCATTCAAGGTTCAACTTGTTAAAGTTTTATACTTTAATAACAAAAGGTTCAATGCTTACAATAAGAAAAAGGTATAAAAATATGATAATAAAAAGACATACAACTTATGCAAAACAGTATAAAATAAAGAGGAGAAACTTAAAGAAATTATCTAACTGGTAGTTGCTTCTGCTCCCTGAGGGTAGGACGAATGTAGATTGGATCACACCAGCTTCTCAGGCTGCCCCCATCATGTGAACACAATTCTCTGTCTGCAGCCTAAATTTATAACTTTGGTCTGGAGGTCAGGTTTCTAGACCGGCCCCTCAGGTTAATATCATAATTGCTGGCTTTCTGATTTGCCACGGCGCGCTACTAATGAATATATTATTTTTCTCTTGAGACACTTGTGAAAAGGTTCTCAGGAATAGATACCCTCAGGCCGCAATTAACATCTCCCCTCCAAGACCTAGGAGGTGCCAAATGTTACCTTTCTTCTTGGCCCTAGCTAGACCTCCTGGTGAGATATGGAGACACAATTTCTACTAGTCCCAAGGAAGTACCTATTAACACCTAGGTGTGACTTGCCTTCAGGACAGATGTTACATTATCACTAGTCAAATATATAACCCCAGACATATGTCACTACACACATATAGATATATATACACATATTTCACCACATCCAACTTCTGGGACCTTGATCCCAGAATAGAGGTCCTGAGAGGGGGATCTGGAGGTAAATTACAGGATTGGTGGCAATATCTGCACCCTCCTGCTACATTCAAAGTTCAGGAAGACTAACCAAGACAGCCAAGTACAACTCTACTATGTTATCGGTCCCCATTGAGGCTCACATTTGAAGCTTCCTATGTCTATTGAAGCTTGGGAAGAAGACACAGTATGTGGAGGAAACCCACCCAAGCATGGGGAGAAGATACAGGTTCCATGCATGTATTGGACAGACAGCTGCTCTGTTACACAGATCCAGTCATTAGCATACTGTCCTGTGTAGGGCGACCTGCCTCCCTTATCAGTACATTGTCTCTTATCTTCTTTATGGCCCCAAAGATAATAAAGCAGCAGATTTCTAACATAGGTGTGACAGAAGAAAAGTGAGCATCTACACACTTAGCCATTTTTTCTTCAGAGAAGTCACACTATTTCCTCCTAGAAAACAAAAAAAATTGCAGTTAACATGCAATGGAGTTGGTTTCTAAAGTTTTCGCTCTTCTTCACAACTTTGGCAAGTGATAAATGGGCCTAAATAGAAAGCAGAGCCACGTGGTGATGATTCACTTTTGTCCCTACGATCTGTGTAGTAGTGGAGATCAGCTGTATATATGAATATCATATCTATGGGTTTTAGTTTATTTTTTAAGAAGATTAAAGATATAGTCAACACAGAATTGCCCTGTTTTGGTGACTGATTGGGGGGTCTCAGCGGTCAGACCCCACTGATCCAGAAATAATAACCTATCTGAAGTCTATGGGGTCACAAGAAAACAGGATCTGTTACCTTTCCTTTTGCCACAATTAGGCCTTGATGTGTGAATAAACCCATACAGTTTAGGGCAGTGGTCAGCAATCTGTGGCCCCCTAGCTGTTGTGACACTACAACTCCCAGCATGCAGTAGGCTACTTCCCACAGGTGGTGGAGGATTTAGTGATACTCAGCTATAGGAGCTCATTGTTCAGGTAGACTCTGCTCTCCCCGAGCTGGGAAGACAGAGGCCATGGGCTATTTACAGGCATGGCATGTGCAGTCCCTATGTGGACCACATGAAGGCGCTCCTGTACATGGTTCATGTGGGTTAATACAACGTTAACCCCTGCATGCTCAGGTAGCTCCATATGTCCCAGTCAAGCACTGAAGGACATATACCAGCACACAGAGGATTTTCTAAGGCAGCTTTCTCTTTGTATTGGTTTGTACGCCGTTCGATAAGTGCGAAAATTGATCAGCAGCTACAAATTTCCGGTTCAGGACCTTTCCGGCAGAATCAAACTGGTATTTCAGTGGCTCTGGACATCATTTCTTCCTGTGTTTACTTTTATCTCTGATATTAACCTTTTGTAAAAAAAAAAAATCAAAGATTTGTAAAAAAATAAATACAATATTTGATGCCATTTTCTGAGACCGCCCGGTAACTCTTTTTTTTTTTTGCAACGATGGAGCTGGGAGATTTCTTTTTTTTTCCTTTGAAGCGATGATGTTTTTGAAGCAACCGACAAACAACACGAGAGTCCAAGACGTTTGCTATCTGGAACTCTAGATTACCATTGATAATGACAGTAGAAGGTGGTAGAGGCAATAGTACTGCAGATGCCACGTATTTCTTGAGAAGCGATCAGTGAAAAATGTTATGGATTCTAAAGGTAGATGGTAAAGCAAGGCGGAATGCTACCGGCTTGACGACGGCTAAGATGAGGACGGTCTGATATGACTGTTCTGCCTTCCTCCACGTATGATGCTGTGTGGATTCCAGCATACACATAAACCTTCATCCACTTCCTCAGTAATCAGACTGTATAGGTTCTTAAGTCTATATTTATTGAGCTGGTGAACGATGAACAACAATAGTGAATGATATTGTGAGCTATACGATATGATGGATGATCAGGTAAAAACTACAAAGGAAATAACAGTGCATCAGTACATGGCACATTACAGCATGTTACAGGATGCAATAACATGAATAACGGAGAGATTACAGAGCTAACACAGCATAAGGCAGATACACAGTTATCATGGCTATCTTAGGGCAAGTTCAGGCTGTCAGCATTGTATTACTTTATACAGGCAAACATCTATCTGCATACAGAGAAACAGCAATATGAAACAAAGCACAACATGCCTAACTACACACTCTGCTACACAGTGGCTGCATAACTGTTCTAGCACAAACATGAAGGTACATTTGAGCCTCACCGGAATCCACTTATCAACAGCAATGATCTGCAGGAAGAGAGAACCAGAAACACGTGTGTTAGGCTGTGTGCACACGTTCAGGATTTTTCATGTTTTTTTTCGATGGTTTTCCGCTACAAAAGCGCGATAAAACCGCTAAAAAAAGCTTACATTAAGCATCCTATTATTAGAATGCATTCCACATTTTTTGTGCACATGCTGCATTTTTTGTCCACATGCTGTATTTTTTTCTGCGGTGGAATCGCTTTCCAGAAAAAAACGCAGCATGCTCATTTTTTGAGCGGAATCGCAGCAATTCCGCACACATAGGAATGCATTGACCCGATTACTTTCCGCATGTGGGACCCTGGTTGGGATATGAAATTTTCGAATATCAAATCATTGTTGGACAAACGTTTGAGACTGTGGTGGAATCGGCTATTTCTTGGTAAATATATAGCAAATGGAATGATCCCTAGAGGATTACGGGTGCGGGTAATCCCATCTTTCCCAGTGGATGATGTTACATTTATTACTAAATGGGAGGAAGCGTGCAACAATTGTTCCGCGGTTCTTATGCAACTCCTCATAGATCTGAACACTACCAGCATCAACGAACTTGATGGTCAGATTGACACAGCACAGGCTGAGATTCGTAGTGGATGTCCACCTGATAAGGTTCAGCAGTTTGAGGCTAATTTGGAGAAATCCACAGATGATTTAGTCAAAAGAATCCAGAATAATCAAAAGATCAAATACTCTAGAGACCTAAAAGACTATCAGTCTAAAAGTGTTTATCTCTGGAGGAAAAGGAATAGCTCTCATTTACAGAGGAGTGGATCAAGTATTTCTATCTCTTCCCTAAGTGGTCAGTCAGATGTGTCATCCATATCGGGATCAACGGCTGAAAATTTGGGAGCCGTAAGACTCCGTGATCACGCTTACCACTCATATAAAAGAAAATCATTTTCAGTGTTGCACAAAGATAATAAGGTGATTAATTTGACTCAACATCCTCTGTCTGCTATTGATCTGTCTCTACTTGGTAGGGGCCTGTCTTTTGCTCCCACCTCGGGTTTTGATTTATTTTCTACAATTAAAGATTTGCACATTTTTGCGAGGTCATTGCTGTTCAAAAGATATTTTAATACCAATCATTTGCATTCTCTCTTCCCCACAGAAGAGGAACAGGAGGCTCTAAGGATACTCGAGGAACTGGCCAGTGAACACATGGGGGAAGGAGGTAAGGTTCCACCTTCCATTCGTCCACGGTCCACTAAGTTCCCTCCTTTATCATCATGTTCCAGTATTGATGTGTTTGTACAGGTGGTGATGGAGGATTTGAATAAAATACCACAATTTCGTGTAAATGATAATCTTACACGGGAGGAGAGGCATAGGCTGAGTTATCTTCAGGGACTACCTAATACAGTTATTAAGCCGGCTGATAAAGGTGGCAATGTTGTCCTGTGGCCTACTAATATGTACGAGAGGGAGGTGTACCGTCAGTTGAACAATACTACCTGTTATAGACGGCTTACATATAACCCCCTCTCGGCATATAGTGGTCAGTTAGATAACATCCTTAAACGGGCCCTCCAGGACGGCATTGTCCCCAAGGAGTTAGCAGCGGCTTTGGTGGTCCCTGAGCCAACGATTGCCACATTGTATCTCCTCCCTAAGATACATAAGAATATCTCCACGCCACCTGGCAGACCTATCGTATCTGGTAGAGGGAACTTTTTGGACCATATTATTAAATGGATTGATTACCACCTCCAGCCCCTTGTGATGAGCCTCCCTTCCTTTCTGAGGGATACGGGAGATCTCTTGCGCAGGGTCGATGGGTTGTGTCTTGAGAGTGATACTCTTCTAGTTTCAGCAGATGTTGAATCATTATATACCAACATCAGGCATAAGGACGGCATTTTTGCCGTACGATACTTTCTCGGGTCATCATCATTGCCATTAGGCTTGAGTGAGCTTCTGCTGGAACTATTGGAGTTCACTCTCACCCACAACTTTTTTGTATTCAAAGGGTCCTTCTACCTTCAGCTCCAGGAGACCGCCATGGGTGCAACCTTTGCGCCCGCCTATGCCGGTCTGTTTCTGGGGCTCTGGGAGAGGGACCTCTTCCTGTCAAATGAACAGGGGTTAATGGACCGTGTCCCATTTTGGACACTGTACATTGACGACATCTTCTTCATTTGGCAGGGCACTCCCGTCGACCTTGAGCAATTGATTCTTACCCTGAACAGCAATGACCTCAATGTGCACTTGACTTTTTCTTTTGATTATCAGTCCTTGGACTTTCTCGATGTCACCATCAGACGGGATACTTCCGGTGTTCTACAAACGGATATTTTTAGAAAAGAGACGGCTACTAACACACTGCTTCTTGCCGCCTCGGGTCATCCTAGGCACATGATTCGCTCTGTGCCAGTGGGTCAATTTCTCCATCTTCGTAGAATATGCTCGTCTGATGGTGACTTCGAGTTAAGGGCTGAGGAGCTTAGGCAGCGCTTCTATGCACGTGGATATAGTCGTAGGATGGTGAAGGTAGCATACCATCGTGCTAAGTATGCTTCTCGCCACAACCTCCTATATGACAATGTATCCAGGCGGAGGAATGATGATAATATTAGATTTGTGACGACATTTAGTTCCCGCTCCGATAGGGTTCGTTCCAGTTTGCTAAAGGCATGGCCGATCCTTAAAGCCGACCCAGTTCTTAAGAAGTTGATTCCTCCGGTACCATTGATATCTTTTAGGAGGGCAAAAAATCTTAGAGACCATTTGGTCTCTAGCCATTATCCTGAGCAGGTGTTACCTACTTTTTTGGATAATTTTTCTATGAGGGGTGGTTGCGTTCCGTGTGGCAAATGTGTCGCCTGTCCTAATGTGGTACGGTGTGATAGATTTACTAACGCGGATGGTACGAAATTGTTTACTATCCGTCAGCGTATCACGTGTACCACTAGATACGTCATCTATTACGCTACGTGCCCGTGTAAACTTATTTACGTTGGTTTGACTGCACACCAACTTAAGGTGAGGATTCGCGATCACGTACTAGGGATCCAGGCGGCAGTTGGTCACACGGACGCTTCCACCCTGAAAACAATACCACGCCACTTCAGGGACTTTCATAATTCTGATGGTACTCTTTTGAAGGTGCGTGGCATTGAGTCCCTGAAAATAAATATACGTGGTGGTGGTTTATCTAAACGCCTGTCTCAGCTTGGTTTGAATGAGTGTCTCTCATTTGCTCCCTTTCTGGGGTCGTCCTGCTGATGTGTAATGGGGTGGTACCGCACATTTGCTTCAGTGTTTTTATCTTATTATGTTTTATTAATTGTGTGTTTCTTTTTAGTGTCTTTATTCTTTGATGTCTTTTGGTGCCTGGGAAGTATCGTCAAGCCACCGAGATGAAGATATGCTGCGTCTGTTGCATATATATATATATATATATATATATATATATATATATATATATATATATATTTATATATATATATATATATATATATATATATATGTATACTCTTTGTCTGCCGTCTTGTTACTATTGAGCTCCTATTATCTGAATGGTGTTTTTTCCTAGATATTGTGGGTAGATATGTATATACAAATGGGTCATCTGTGTTTGTATCTTGATATGGCAGAGATATCTGTTCTGTTTGCTGTCTGTATATCTATAATATAACGCTGGGAGCGTCACTCTGTCCGAAGCCTCTATAGACTGCGCAGGCGCAAGCGCCGGCGCAGTCTGGGCCTCACAGAGTGACGCTCCCGGGAGATCGCGGTGTGCGTTCACACTGAACGCACACCGCGATCTCCAACAGAGAAGCAGGGATCGCCAGGAGGGTGAGTATCGCCTATATTCACCTGTCCTGCGTTCCATCGCTGAGCGCCGCCATCTTCCCGGTCTTCGGCCTGTAACCTTCAGTTCAGAGGGCGCGATGACGCGCTTAATGCGCGCCGGCGCCGCCCTCTGACTGAACAGTCACGGCCAGGAGACCGGGAAGATGGCGGCGCCCAGCGCTGGAACGGGACAGACAGGTGAGTATAGTAAGTGCTGGCGGCGATACCGGCACCTGACCCCCACAGCGTGCCGGTGTCCCCGCCTGCTCAGGCCCCCCAGCACTCGGCGCCGAGCGGGTCAGAGGCAGTATGGGGACGCAGGATGGAGCAGCACATAAGGATGGGGACGCAGGATGGAGCAGCACATAAGGATGGGGACGCAGGATGGAGCAGCACATAAGGATGGGGACGCAGGATGGAGCAGCACATAAGGATGGGAACGCAGGATGGAGCAGCACATAAGGATGGGGACGCAGGATGGAGTAGCACATAAGGATGGGGACGCAGGATGCAGCAGCACATAAGGATGGGGACGCAGGATGCAGCAGCACATAAGGATGGGGACGCAGGATGCAGCAGCACATAAGGATGGGGACGCAGGATGGAGCAGCACATAAGGATGGGGACGCAGGATGGAGCAGCACATAAGGATGGGGACGCAGGATGCAGCAGCACATAAGGATGGGGACGCAGGATGGAGCAGCACATAAGGATGGGGACGCAGGATGGAGCAGCACATAAGAATGGGGACGCAGGATGGAGCAGCACATAAGGATGGGGACGCAGGATGGAGCAGCACATAAGGATGGGGACGCAGGATGGAGCAGCACATAAGGATGGGGATGCAGGATGGAGCAGCACATACAAGGATGGAGACCATATACCAATATAAATGCTCGCCACCCGGGCGTAGAACGGGTTCAATAGCTAGTTTGTACATAATGGGCTTATCCATGGTTTTTTTTCCCCTTTTTTTTTTTCCTATACTATGTTGTGCATAAATATGTGATTCTTCAGAATTTGTTTTAGTCTTTGCCTGATGAAGAGACCTGTGTAGTCTCGAAAGCTTGCAATTTGTTACCATCTTTTCAGTTAGCCATTAAAAGGTATCAACCACTGAGGACTCTCAATTCTAAATAATTTTGTATATTTGTATATATTTGTATATTCTTGTGGGCATTATTCTGTGATCTGTGTTTTCTTTTATGATGTAGTCCCTGTTATGTAACTGCTCTTTCGTTTTGTATGCATTTTATACATCTTGTATTATATCTGGCTTGCATTATGCTTAGCTGCGCTTTGCAGCGAAGTATTGGCAAGTTTACCACACTTAAGATGGCCGCTGGGTGCTGCAGCGTTGTTTTGGCCCTCCTCCTGCTCGGCGCTGCTCACCGCTTGTTGTTACGGTCACATGGGGCCCCATGTGTACCAGCATCAGTGGTGACGTTGGCGCCGGGGGAGGTGTGCCTTCAGCATGCAGCAAGGGTGATTGCATCCGGTTTCGTTTGTATTTATATCGCTCTGGCGTTCTTTTTGGCACGCCCCGTGAGGAAGGAAGTGTATTACTTCCAAAACGCGCGTCGGGGAGGGTGGGAGCCTACACGTGCTTGGTCTATCTATACGATATTAGGTAAGGTCACCCTAACATGCTGCTGTGGTATTACATTGTTTTTACTGATTGGGTTGCGCACTTGCGCTGGTGACCATTTATCTGTTGTGAATTCCGCTCTTGGGCTCCCTCCGGTGGTTGTAAGTGGCACTTTTGTGAGTTCTGCTTTTGGGCTCCCTCCGGTGGTTTTAAGTGGAATGGCTGCTCCTTGGATTTAGCTGTCAGCAGCTGCTTCCATTGATCATCTTTTCTGCTCAGCTATTTATGCCTGGCTCTTTCTTCAGCCAGTGCCACTTGTAAATGGTTCCTGGTTGGATTCACATCTCTTTGGATTTCCCTGTTATCCTGACCAGTCCAGCAAAGCTAAGTTCTTGCTTGCTCTTTTCTGTCCACAGATTGTGGACTTATCTGTCCTGTGCTTTCTATGTTTGTCCAGCTTATCAGTATTAATTAATTCTGTCTTGCTGGAAACTCTGGAAGGCAGATTTGCCCTCCACGCCTTTAGTCAGGTGTGGAGATTTTTTGTAAACTCTGCGTGGATTTTTGTAGGGTTTAATACTGACCGCACAGTATTCCATCCTGTCCTATCTATCAAGCTAGACTGGCCTCCTGTGCTCATCCTGGTTTCATTCTGTGTATGTCTTTTCCCTCTCCACTCACAGTCATTATTTGTGGGGGGCTGATCTATCCTTTGGGGATTTTCTCTGAGGCAAGATAGTTTTCCTGCTTCTCTCTTTAGTGGTAGTTAGCTCTTAGGCTGTGACGAGGTGCCTAGGGAGAGTTAGGAGCATCCCACGGCTACTTCTAGTGTTGTGTTGAGCTTAGGGACTGCGGTCAGTATAGATACCACTTCCTTCAGAGCTCGTTCCATGTTGCTCCTAAACCACCGCATCATAACAGTACAAGTGGCCAAAAATGAATTAAATGCATCTCAAAAGAAGGAAAAGAAAGTTCTGAACCATTTTTTTTTCTGTGCTCTGGTTTGTCTCTTTTTTCCTCTTGATATCTGGGTGGTTCAGGATATATGCTCTGGCATGGATGTTCAGGGTTTGTTTTCTCGTGTGGATCAACTTGCTGCAAGAGTACAGAGTATCCAAGATTATGTTGTCCAGATTCCGGCTTTAGAGCCTAGAATTCCTACTCCTGATTTGTTTTTTGGGGACAAATCCAAGTTTTTGAACTTTAAAAATAGCTGCAAATTGTTTTTTGCTTTGAAACCCTGTTCTTCTGGTGATCCCATTCAGCAAGTAAAAATCATCATATCCTTGCTGCGTGGTGACCCTCAAGACTGGGCTTTTTCTCTTGAAACAGGGGATCCGGCATTATTGAATGTAGACGCATTTTTTCAAGCGCTCGGATTATTGTATGACGAACCTAATTCTGTGGATCATGCAGAAAAAACCCTGTTGGCCTTGTGTCAAGGTCAGGAAGTGGCAGAATTATACTGCCAGAAATTTAGAAAATGGTCTGTGCTCACTAAATGGAATGAGGAAGCTCTGGCTGCAATTTTCAGAAAAGGTCTTTCTGGAGCCCTTAAAGATGTTATGGTGGGCTTTCCTACGCCTGCCGGTTTGAGCAAATCTATGTCTCTAGCCATTCAGATTGATCGGCGTCTGCGCGAGCGCAAAGCTGTGCACCATATGGCAGTGTCCTCTGAGCAGAATCCTGAACCTATGCAATGTGATAGGATTTTGACTAGAACAGAACGGCAGGAATTCAGACTGTTGTGAATTCTGTGGCTGAATTCACTCCTGTGGTCACAAGTGGTACTGCAGCTTCTGAGCTTCCTCCCTCAGGTGTTCTGGTGAGCTCGTTGACTGCTTCATTACTTAACTCCGCCTGATGCTGCTATCCTTGCTCCTTGTCAATGTTTCAGTGTTGGATCTGAGCTTCTCCTGATTGTTCCTGTGACCTGCTGCTCTGTATAGCTAAGTGCCTTTTGTTTTTTTGTTGCTTTTTTTCTGTCCAGCTTGTCTTTTGTTTTGCTGGAAGCTCTGAGACGCAAAGGGTGTACCGCCGTGCCGTTAGTTCGGCACGGTGGGTATTTTTTGCCCCCTTTGCGTGGTTTTGCTTTAGGGTTTTTTGTAGACTGCAAAGTTCGCTTTACTGTCCTCGCTCTGTCCTAGAATATCGGGCCCCACATTGCTGAATCTATTTCATCCCTACGTTTTGTCTTTTCATCTTACTCACAGTCATTATATGTGGGGGGCTGCCTTTTCCTTTGGGGAATTTCTCTGGGGCAAGTCAGGCCTATTTTTCTATCTTCAGGCTAGCTAGTTTCTTAGGCTGTGCCGAGTTGCCTAGGTAGTTGTTAGGCGCAATCCACAGCCGCTTTTAGTTGTGTTTAGGATAGGATCAGGTGTGCAGTCTACAGAGTTTCCACGTCTCAGAGCTCGTTCTTGTATTTTTGGGTATTTGTCGGATCACTGTGTGCGCTCATTATATGTGGGGGGCTGCCTTTTCCTTTGGGGAATTTCTCTGGGGCAAGTCAGGCCTATTTTTCTATCTTCAGGCTAGCTAGTTTCTTAGGCTTTGCCGAGTTGCCTAGGTAGTTGTTAGGCGCAATCCACAGCCGCTTTTAGTTGTGTTTAGGATAGGATCAGGTGTGCAGTCTACAGAGTTTCCACGTCTCAGAGCTCGTTCTTGTATTTTTGGGTATTTGTCGGATCACTGTGTGCGCTCTGATCGCTATGCACACTGTGTTTCTGGATTGCCTTCATAACACCTGTCATTAGCAAACATAACATCAGACGTCAGAATAGGCTGTGTTTTTACTGTGGTGATTCTGCTCATGTTATCTCTGATTGCCCTAAGCGTACTAAGAGAGTCGCTAGGTCTGTTACCATTAGTACTATACAGCCTAAATTTCTCTTATCTGTGACCCTGATTTGCTCATTGTCGTCCTTTTCTGTCATGGCATTTGTGGATTCAGGCGCTGTGGTTTTTCCTTGCAGCCTTTGCAGAGCCCTATTCCTTTGAGGGGTATTAATGCTACACCCTTGGCCAAGGATAAACCTCAGTACTGGACGCAGATGACTGTGTACATGGCTCCAGCACATCAGGAAGATTGCCGTTTTCTGGTGTTGCATAACCTGCATGATGTTGTTGTACTGGGTTTTCCATGGTTACAGGAACATAATCCGGTGCTGGATTGGAAAACTATGTCTCTGACTAGTTGGGGTTGTCAAGGGGTGCATTGTGACGTTCCTTTGATGTCAATTTCCTCTTCCCCCTCTTCTGAGGTCCCTGAGTTTTTGTCGGATTTCCAGGATGTATTTGATGAGCCCAAGTCCAGTTCCCTTCCACCACACAGGGACTGTGATTGTGCTATTAACTTGATTCCTGGTTGCAAGTTTCCTAAGGGCCGACTTTTCAATCTGTCTGTGCCAGAGCATGCCGCCATGCGGAGTTATGTTAAGAAGTCTTTGGAGAAGGGGCATATTCGGCCCTCTTCGTCACCATTAGGAGCGGGTTTCTTTTTTGTTGCTAAGAAGGATGGCTCCTTGAGACCCTGTATTGATTATCGTCTTCTTAATAAGATCACGGTCAAATTCCAATATCCCTTGCCTTTGCTTACTGATTTGTTTGCTCAGATTAAGGGGGCTAGTTGGTTTACTAAGATTGACCTCCGAGGGGCATATAATCTTGTTTGTATTAAACAGGGTGACGAATGTAAAACTGCATTTAATACGCCCGAAGGCCATTTTGAATACTTTGTGATGCCATTTGGGCTCTCTAATGCTCCATCTGTGTTCCAGTCTTTCATGCATGATATTTTCCGCAATTATCTTGATAAATTCATGGTCGAATATTTGGATGATATTTTGATTTTTTCCGATGATTGGGAGTCTCATGTGAAGCAGGTCAGGATGGTGTTCCAGATCCTTCGTGATAATGCTTTGTTTGTGAAGGGGTCTAAGTGCCTATTCGGAGTTCAGAAGGTCTCTCTTTTGGGTTTTATTTTTTCTCCCTCGTCTATAGAAATGGATCCTGTTAAGGTCCAAGCTATTCATGACTGGATTCAGCCCACATCTGTGAAGGGCCTTCAGAAATTTTTGGGCTTTGCTAATTTCTATCGCCGTTTCATTGCCAACTTTTCCAGTGTGGTTAAGCCCCTTACTGATTTGACGAAGAAAGGCGCTGATGTGACGAATTGGTCCTCTGCGGCTGTTGAGGCCTTTCAGGAGCTTAAACGCCGATTTACTTCTGCCCCTGTGTTGCGTCAGCCTGATGTTTCTCTTCCTTTTCAGGTTGAGGTCGACGCTTCTGAGATTGGGGCAGGGGCCGTTTTGTCTCAGAGGGAGTCTGATGGTTCTTTGATGAAACCATGTGCTTTTTTTTCCAGAAAGTTTTCGCCTGCGGAACGCAATTATGATGTCGGCAATCGGGAGTTGTTGGCTATGAAGTGGGCGTTTGAGGAGTGGCGACATTGGCTTGAGGGAGCTAAGCACCGCGTTGTGGTCCTGACCCATCATAAGAATCTGATTTACCTCGAGTCGGCCAAGCGGCTGAATCCTAGACAGGCTCGATGGTCCCTGTTTTTCTCCCGTTTTGATTTTGTGGTCTCGTATCTTCCGGGATCTAAGAATGTTAAGGCTGATGCCCTCTCTAGGAGTTTTTCGCCTGATTCTCCCGGAGTCCTTGAGCCGGTTGGCATTCTTTTTTTTAACCAATCAATGTTTATTGAAAATTTTACATGTTAAACAACACATCAACAAACTTCGGGGCGAAGGGGGAGAGGGAGGATGAAAGGGGAGGTTGGGGGGGAGGAAGGAGGAAAAGGGGAAAGGTCCAATGCATAACATTTTAAAGACCACAATGTAATCAGAACAAAATACACAAATACAGTGTCAGATGAAGCAAAAAAAAAAAAAAAAAAACAGAATTAGAGAAGCATCCGATTTAAATAAGGGAGAGAGCAGACTGGGATATATATGCCGAGGACATCCAGGGATCCCACCACGAGAGGACCCTAGTTCTCCTCGATAGACCCTGAGCCATAATAACCTCATAGCAGAAGTGTAAGTCGATCCTGGAGATCAGCTCTGCTCTGGAAGGGAAATCCGAGGACTTCCAATGCTTCGCGATGCATTGTCTAGTGTTATGTTTGCTAATGACAGGTGTTATGAAGGCAATCCAGAAACACAGTGTGCTTAGCGATCAGAGCGCACACAGTGATCTGACAAATACCCAAAAATACAAGAACGAGCTCTGAGACGTGGAAACTCTGTAGACTGCACACCTGATCCTATCCTAAACACAACTAAAAGCGGCTGTGGATTGCGCCTAACAACTACCTAGGCAACTCGGCACAGCCTAAGAAACTAGCTAGCCTGAAGATAGAAAAACAGGCCTGACTTGCCCCAGAGAAATTCCCCAAAGGAAAAGGCAGCCCCCCACATATAATGACTGTGAGTAAGATGAAAAGACAAAACGTAGGGATGAAATAGATTCAGCAAAGTGGGGCCCGATATTCTAGGACAGAGCGAGGACAGTAAAGCGAACTTTGCAGTCTACAAAAAACCCTAAAGCAAAACCACGCAAAGGGGGCAAAAAAAAACCCACCGTGCCGAACTAACGGCACGGCGGTACACCCTTTGCGTCTCAGAGCTTCCAGCAAAACAAAAGACAAGCTGGACAGAAAAAAAAAGCAACAAAAAAGCAAAAAGCACTTAGCTATACAGAGCAGCAGGTCACAGGAACAATCAGGAGAAGCTCAGATCCAACACTGAAACATTGACAAGGAGCAAGGATAGCAGCATCAGGCGGAGTTAAGTAATGAAGCAGTTAACGAGCTCACCAGAACACCTGAGGGAGGAAGCTCAGAAGCTGCAGTACCACTTGTGACCACAGGAGTGAATTCAGCCACAGAATTCACAACAGTACCCCCCCCCTTGAGGAGGGGTCACCGAACCCTCACCAGAGCCCCCAGGCCGACCAGGATGAGCCGCATGAAAGGCACGAACAAGATCGGAAGCATGAACATCAGAGGCAAAAACCCAGGAATTATCTTCCTGAGCATAACCCTTCCATTTAACCAGATACTGGAGTTTCCGTCTAGAAACACGAGAATCCAAAATCTTCTCCACAATATACTCCAATTCCCCCTCCACCAAAACCGGGGCAGGAGGCTCAACAGATGGAACCATAGGTGCCACGTATCTCCGCAACAACGACCTATGGAATACATTATGTATGGAAAAGGAGTCTGGGAGGGTCAAACGAAAAGACACAGGATTGAGAACCTCAGAAATCCTATACGGACCAATAAAACGAGGTTTAAATTTAGGAGAGGAAACCTTCATAGGAATATGACGAGAAGATAACCAAACCAGATCCCCAACACGAAGTCGGGGACCCACACGGCGTCTGCGATTAGCGAAAAGTTGAGCTTTCTCCTGGGACAAGATCAAATTGTCCACTACCCGAGTCCAGATCTGCTGCAACCTATCCACCACAGAATCCACACCAGGACAGTCCGAAGACTCAACCTGTCCTGAAGAGAAACGAGGATGGAACCCAGAATTGCAAAAAAATGGAGAAACCAAGGTAGCCGAGCTGGCCCGATTATTAAGGGCGAACTCAGCCAACGGCAAAAAGGACACCCAATCATCCTGGTCTGCAGAAACAAAACATCTCAGATATGTTTCCAAGGTCTGATTGGTTCGTTCGGTCTGGCCATTAGTCTGAGGATGGAAAGCCGAGGAAAAGGATAGGTCAATGCCCATCCTACCACAAAAGGCTCGCCAAAACCTTGAAACAAACTGGGAACCTCTGTCAGAAACAATATTCTCAGGAATGCCATGCAACCGAACCACATGCTGAAAGAACAAAGGTACCAAATCAGAGGAGGAAGGCAATTTAGCCAAGGGCACCAGATGGACCATTTTAGAAAAGCGATCACAGACCACCCAAATGACTGACATCTTTTGAGAAACGGGAAGGTCAGAAATGAAATCCATCGAAATATGTGTCCAAGGCCTCTTTGGGACCGGCAAGGGCAAAAGCAACCCACTGGCACGAGAACAGCAGGGCTTAGCCCTAGCACAAATCCCACAGGACTGCACAAAAGTACGTACATCCCGTGACAGAGATGGCCACCAGAAGGATCTAGCCACTAACTCTCTGGTACCAAAGATTCCAGGATGACCAGCCAACACCGAACAATGAAGTTCAGAGATAAGTTTATTAGTCCACCTATCAGGGACGAACAGTTTCTCTGCTGGACAACGATCAGGTTTATTCGCCTGAAACCTTTGCAGCACCCGCCGCAAATCAGGGGAGATGGCAGACACAATGACTCCTTCCTTGAAGATACCCGCTGGCTCAGATAAACCCGGAGAGTCGGGCACAAAACTCCTAGACAGAGCATCCGCCTTCACATTTTTAGAGCCCGGAAGGTACGAAATCACAAAGTCGAAGCGGGCAAAAAATAACGACCAACGGGCCTGTCTAGGATTCAAGCGCTTGGCAGACTCGAGATAAGTCAAGTTCTTATGATCAGTCAATACCACCACGCGATGCTTAGCTCCTTCAAGCCAATGACGCCACTCCTCGAATGCCCACTTCATGGCCAGCAACTCTCGATTGCCCACATCATAATTACGCTCAGCGGGCGAAAACTTCCTGGAAAAGAAAGCACATGGTTTCATCACTGAGCAATCAGAACCTCTCTGTGACAAAACCGCCCCTGCTCCAATCTCAGAAGCATCAACCTCGACCTGGAACGGAAGAGAAACATCTGGCTGACACAACACAGGGGCAGAACAAAAACGACGCTTCAACTCCTGAAAAGCTTCCACAGCAGCAGAAGACCAATTAACCAAATCAGCACACTTCTTGGTCAAATCGGTCAATGGTTTGGCAATGCTAGAAAAATTACAGATGAAGCGACGATAAAAATTAGCAAAGCCCAGGAACTTTTGCAGACTTTTCAGAGATGTCGGCTGAATCCAATCCTGGATGGCTTGGACCTTAACTGGATCCATCTCGATAGTAGAAGGGGTAAAGATGAACCCCAAAAATGAAACTTTCTGCACACCGAAGAGACACTTTGATCCCTTCACAAACAAAGAGTTAGCACGCAGGACCTGAAAAACCATTCTGACCTGCTTCACATGAGACTCCCAATCATCTGAGAAGATCAAAATGTCATCCAAGTAAACAATCAGGAATTTATCCAGATACTCACGGAAGATGTCATGCATAAAAGACTGAAACACAGATGGAGCATTGGCAAGTCCGAACGGCATCACTAGATACTCAAAATGACCCTCGGGCGTATTGAATGCAGTTTTCCATTCATCTCCTTGCCTGATTCTCACCAGATTATACGCACCACGAAGATCTATCTTAGTGAACCAACTAGCCCCCTTAATCCGAGCAAACAAGTCAGATAACAATGGCAAGGGATACTGAAATTTAACAGTGATCTTATTAAGAAGGCGGTAATCAATACATGGTCTCAGCGAACCATCCTTCTTGGCTACAAAGAAGAACCCTGCTCCCAGTGGTGATGACGATGGGCGAATATGTCCCTTCTCCAGGGATTCCTTGACATAACTGCGCATAGCGGCGTGTTCGGGCACGGATAAATTAAATAATCGACCTTTAGGGAATTTACTACCAGGAATCAAATTGATAGCACAATCACAATCCCTATGCGGAGGTAGAGCATCGGACTTGGGCTCTTCAAATACATCCTGATAATCAGACAAGAACTCTGGGACCTCAGAAGGGGTGGATGACGAAATCGACAAAAATGGAACATCACCATGTACCCCCTGACAACCCCAGCTGGATACCGACATGGAATTCCAATCCAATACTGGATTATGGGTTTGTAGCCATGGCAACCCCAACACGACCACATCATGCAGATTATGCAACACCAGAAAGCGAATAACTTCCTGATGTGCAGGAGCCATGCACATGGTCAGCTGGGCCCAGTATTGAGGTTTATTCTTGGCCAAAGGTGTAGCATCAATTCCTCTCAATGGAATAGGACACCGCAAAGGCTCCAAGAAAAACCCACAACGTTTAGCATAATCCAAATCCATCAGATTCAGGGCAGCGCCCGAATCCACAAACGCCATGACAGAAAACGACGACAAAGAGCATATCAAGGTAATGGACAGAAGGAATTTGGACTGTACAGTACCAATGACAGCAGACCTAGCGGACCGCTTAGTGCGCTTAGGACAATCAGAAATAGCATGAGTGGAATCACCACAGTAGAAACACAGACCATTCAGACGTCTGTATTCCTGCCGTTCAACTCTAGTCATAGTCCTATCGCACTGCATAGGCTCAGGTTTAACCTCAGGCAGTACCGCCAAATGATGCACAGATTTACGCTCGCGCAAGCGTCGACCGATCTGAATGGCCAAAGACAAAGACTCATTCAAACCAGCAGGCATAGGAAATCCCACCATGACATCCTTAAGAGCCTCAGAGAGACCCTTTCTGAACAAAGCTGCCAGCGCAGATTCATTCCACTGAGTGAGTACTGACCATTTCCTAAATTTCTGACAATATACTTCTATATCATCCTGACCCTGGCACAAAGCCAGCAAATTTTTCTCAGCCTGATCCACTGAATTAGGCTCATCGTACAGCAATACGAGCGCCAGGAAAAACGCATCGACACTACTCAATGCAGGGTCTCCTGGCGCAAGAGAAAATGCCCAGTCTTGAGGGTCGCCGCGCAAAAAAGAAATAATAATCAAGACCTGTTGAATAGGATTACCAGAAGAATGAGGTTTCAAGGCCAGAAATAGCTTACAATTATTTTTGAAACTTAGAAACTTAGTTCTATCTCCAAAAAAAAAATCAGGAATAAGAATTCTTGGTTCTAACATAGATTTCTGATCAATAGTATCTTGAATTTTTTGTACATTTATAACGAGATTATCCATTGAAGAGCACAGACCCTGAATATCCATGTCCACACCTGTGTCCAGAATCACCCAAATGTCTAGGGAAAAAAAAGTGAACACAGAGCAGAAAAAAAAAAAAATGATGTCAGAACTTTTTCTTTCCCTCTATTGAGAATCATTAGTTTGGGCTCCTTGTACTGTTATGTTTGCTAATGACAGGTGTTATGAAGGCAATCCAGAAACACAGTGTGCTTAGCGATCAGAGCGCCCAGCAAAACAAAAGACAAGCTGGACAGAAAAAAAAAGCAACAAAAAAGCAAAAAGCACTTAGCTATACAGAGCAGCAGGTCACAGGAACAACCAGGAGAAGCTCAGATCCAACACTGAAACATTGACAAGGAGCAAGGATAGCAGCATCAGGCGGAGTTAAGTAATGAAGCAGTTAACGAGCTCACCAGAACACCTGAGGGAGGAAGCTCAGAAGCTGCAGTACCACTTGTGACCACAGGAGTGAATTCAGCCACAGAATTCACAACAGTCTAGCAGCAACTAGGATATTAGAAACTATGGGCCGAAGGGGGGAAGGGAGATCAATGAGGGAGATGCCTAGAACAGCGAGCTGACCACTCAGCACAAGGGGGAGACGGGTCAGATCAACAATCAAACCCTCCACCTCGCGCCAGAAGACCTGAATCTGCGGGCACGACCACCAGACATGAGAGGAGGACCCCAAGGCACCACATTTCCTCCAGCAAAGAGGGGAGGAAGCTGGGAAAACCTTCGCCAGGTGGACAGGGGTGAGGTACCAGTGGAGCTGAATTTTTTTCACCTGCTCCAAGTGGCCAATACAAAACGAGAACTTGGAAGGGTGCACCATAGCGAATTGCCAATCCTCCAGGGAGGCCTCAAAACCCAGCGAGGACTCCCAGGAAGACATGAAAGGAAGCTTGCCAGTAGAACCACAGGAAATGAGGGCTTTATAGATTATGGAGATGCCGTGTGGCAATATGGTGGCCGGTCTGAAGAATCTATGGGCCGGGTCCTCTGTCACAGGCGGGGGCGCCCCGAATGACCGACATGACCTGAGAAAGCTGCGAATCTGCAGGTATTGAAAGAAGTCAGACTTAGTAAGGGAGAATCTCCCTGAGAGGTCCTCAAACGATAAAAGGTCGTCCGAGCCGAAAAGGTCCGCCACCCGGAGCACCCCGCGCCTCCTCCAGGAGGAAAGAGAAATGTGGCCGATGGCATACTCCAGAGCTTGCAAAGAAATATAGTCAAACATAAACATTAGATGGGAAGTACTAAGCAACGCCCATAGTTTAGAGGCATTCCTAATAGAACGGAGACAGGGGCCCACAAGAGGAACTTGAAGCAAAGAAGCTCCAAGAGCAGTCTAAGCGAGTTTTGGGGGGCAAAATGAGATTCAATCAGAAACCAGGGCAAACATGAGTTCCCCTCCCACCATATTTTAAGGGGCTCAAGGATCGCCGCCCTATAGTAAGACTGCACCGCAGGGGCTCCCAACCCCCCCACAGAATACGGTAGGGACATAATCCGACGCTTAACCCTATGGGGCTTCTTATTCCAAATAAACCGGTCTATAAGAGATTGAAAAGCTGAAATAAACTTCGAGGGGATAAAAAGGGGGAGGCACCGAAAAAGGTACATTATTTTGGGAAGGAATAGCATTTTCGCCGTTTGTATGCGGGCCATCCATGAGAGCGACGCATTTGATAATTGATCTATGCCCTTCCTGACTTCCGTAAGAGTTACTTCACAATTCGCATGAACTATGTTGTCTAGCCTAGTTATCCTGATGCCTAGGTACGTAAAGCCCAAGGGAGCCCAAATAAACGCATATTGAGATTGAATTTGAATTTGAAGGGGGGCCGGGAGGAAAAGGGGGAAAATTGTGGATTTGGTCAGATTAAGCTTATAATATGAAACCGCCGAAAACTCAGTTAGGATGGAGGTGATCGCATTCAATGAAGTTAAAGGTGAGGTGCAGGTCAGGACCACGTCGTCGGCATAGAGACCAATTTTGTGCTCAGATCCCCCCACCCCGATTCCCTTTATGTCCGCACTCTGCCTGACCATGGCAGCCAAAGGCTCCATGACCAGAGCAAAGATGATAGGGGAGAGGGGGCAGCCCTGACGAGTACCATTCCGAATAGGGAATGTCCGAGACCTGAATCCCGCCGATCGAACCGACGCGCAGGGATTGGAATATAATGCCATAACCGCTTTGCCAATCTGCCCGGTGAGCCCAAATCTCTCCAGTGTGAGTTCAATATAACCCCAGTGCACCCTGTCGAACGCCTTTTCGGCATCAAGCGACAGAAAAACACTGGGGAGGCTCCCCCTCTCCACCACGTCCAAGAGATCTATCAAGCGCCTGGTACCATCCCTGGTCTGTCTGCCAGGAACAAACCCAACTTGGTCGGGGTGGATGAGACTAGGAAGAACCGAGAACAATCTATTGGCCCAGACTTTTGCATAAATCTTAACGTCGCAGTTTAAAAGTGCTATCGGGCGGAAGTTCCCCGGAGATGTTGGGGGTTTCCCTTGTTTGGGGAGGGTCGCAATAGAGGCCTCCAACCCCTCAGCCCTAATGCTGCCCACCGCCAACCAATTATTAAAAAGACGCAAAAGATAGGGGGAGAGGACAGAGAAGAACTGAGCATAGTAAAGGAAAGAAAAGCCATCAGGCCCCGGGGAGGAACCCTTATTGGCCTCTCTGACAATCTGCGAGAGTTCAGACTCCACAATGGGAGCGTTTAGGAAAGAGAGCTGCTCCTGGGTGACCGAGGGGAGATTAGCCCTCTCCAAGAACGCCAAACTTGACTCCCGCGAAGGCTGGGGAATCCCTAGGTCGGACCCGAGGTCATAGAGCGAGGAATAATAAGAAGCAAACTCCTCAGCAATCTGAATCAGGTTGCGAACCTGGGAGCCGTCAGGCCTGAGCAAGAATGGGATCTTGGATTGAGCTTCTCTCTTCCTAACACGTCTGGCCAGAACAGCGCCCGCTCGATCTCCCATTGTGTAAAATTTGGCTCTAGTTTTCCTCAGGGCCTTCTCAGCTTTATGAAGGAGTAGATTGCGAACATGCATGCGGGCTTTAGAAAGGTCAGAGAGAAGCGCTGGAGTAGGAGATAGTTTGTGAGCAGACTCCAGACGAGATAATTCGTCTAGGGCTGAATGGAGGGCCGCATTGTACTTCCTCTTGGCCTTTGCCGCCAGCTTAATGAAATGACCCCTAATTACCGCCTTGTGGGCAAACCAGAGGGTGTCGTCACCTATGTCAGGAGTATCATTAGAGGCAAAAAATTCCCCCAGGGCCTCCTCTATACATTGGGAGTTGGATTGGTCAGCAAGGAGATGGGCGTTGAGACGCCAGTGCGCAGGGGGTCTGATGGCCAAGGGGTCTTTCAGGGTAAGGGAGACCGGGGCATGGTCCGACCAGGTGATACTGCCTATATCTGCTGAGATGCAGTGAGGAAGAGCCACGTCATTCACCAGCACAAAATCAATCCTGCTATAGGAACCGTGTCTGGGAGACAAAAATGTGTAATCTCTCTCACCGCAATGCAGATATCTCCAGACATCATGCAAGTTGAAAGAGTTAGATAGAGGTCCGACCTCGCATCTAGTCAGAGAAGAGGCAGAGCAGTCAAGAACTCTAGACATTGGGGCATTGAAATCACCAGCAATCAGTTTGTGACCGTGTTGGATATCGTGTAAAGTTTTGAAAACCTCCTCCAGAAACTTAAGCTGCCCTACGTTAGGGGCGTAGATCGAGGCAATGGTATAGGGGGCGTTATTAATAAGACACAAAACCACAATGAACCTACCCAGCGGATCCGCCATAGAGCGCACCAGCTGAAAGGAGTTGGACTTGCTGAAAAAAATGGCTACTCCCGCCTTTTTTGACGGGCCATTGGCGAAAAACTGATGTCGGTATAGACCTGATTGCATTCTGGCATTATCACATTCCAGCAAATGTGTTTCCTGAAGACACAAAATATCATGGCGAGATTTGCCCAACTGACGCCACACCACAGACCTCTTGCCCGGTGAGTTGAGGCCATTAACGTTAATTGAATACAGCGAGATACTCATTGATAAGGCATAAAAACAGTTTTACAATCTTCTAGACACCGATAACCTGTGCAAAGGCGAAGAAAACATGTGGCCATTAGGCTAGAGCATAAGTAAGGGCAGACCGGGAACAGGGAAGAGAAAAAAAGGGAAACAAACAAGACATACGACAAATAAACCAGTGGACCGAGGTCCATTCAGGGATACCCTGAGTCCAGAAGGTGAGAATCAGAAAAACAGTTCACCTATGGGGCAAACAAATGCTGCGGGTACTCTCAAGAGAGGAACCAACTCAGCTTAAAAAAGAAAAAAGAAAAAACAAGTGTATCCGTGCGGGAAAATAGCCAGGAACCATAGATGCAGTGGGCTCAGGCCACCTCCCAGTCCGGTGTAATGCGGGCCCTGAGACCTCCGCCAGCTCCAGGCTTAGGAAGGTTCACGGAGATCGAAGAGTCTGGAGTTGAGAGACCCCATTTAGAGAGAGCAGAAGCTGCGTGGGACGGAGTTAGGCAGGTGGTGATTGATCCGTCTTTGCGGATGAGCAGCTTGGTAGGGAACCCCCAGCGGTACACGATGCCCTTCTCTCTGAGGATGGAGGTATAGGGGGCAAAAGCCCTCCGCAGGGCCAAAGTACCCGGGGAGAGATCCGGAAAGACTGAGATGCTTGCAAATCTTTCAGGAAGAGCTGGGTTCCTCCTCAGGGCCTGTAGAAAATCCTCCTTCATTTCGAAAAAGTGTATGCGTGCCAGCACATCTCTTGGGATGGAGGGCCCCAGGCCAGAGGGTTTAGGGATCCTGTGCACACGGTCGATTATGAAGTCCTTTGGTGCGAACTGCGGTAGAGCTGCCGCCATAAAGTCCTGCAGAAATAGTTTCAAATCCCCTGCTAGGACAGACTCCTCAATGCCTCTAAGTTTGACGTTATTTCTCCTGGACCTATCTTCCAGGTCCAGGGCTTTAGAGTGAGTTTTAGCGGCCAGGGTTTGCAGGGTCTCATGAGCGTCCCAGAGCTCGTTATGAGAAGAGACCAGCTCCGCCATCTTACGTTCCAAATGGTCCGTGCGATTACCCAGCTCCGCCACCTCCCCTCTTAATTCAGCCAGCATAGTGCGCATGTCCTCTTGTATGGAGGTTCTGAGGTCTCCAAGCAGACCCTTGAGGAGAGAAGCGGTCACCGGACCGTCAGCCAGATCAGACGCCGTACCACTTGAATTCAACGCTGCTCCGCCTGAATGCGACGCTGCTCCGCCTGGATGCGACGCCGCAGCGCCCGACTGCGACGCCTGAGCGTTGCGTTGTGAAGAGCGGGAAGGTCTGGGGGAGGGCGGCGCCATCTTGGATTCCGGCGGTGGCTGCGGGGTGGCCGCAAAGAAGTCAGGAATTCTCCTGGTAGGGTCATGGGTGCCAGCTCTGGATTTCCCCATACACTCACCACCGCAGCGGGGACCAGTACCGATGTCGTGGAGGCAAACGAGGACGCCGGAGAGGTAGAAATGTGCCGCTTTAAGGTTCCTGGCTGAGGAGCTCCCGCTCTGTGCGACCTACTCCATCGGCAGACAGGGCACGCCCCCCCCCCCGGTTGGCATTCTTAAGGAAGGGGTGATTCTTTCTGCCATCTCCCCTGATTTGCGGCGGGTGCTTCAGGAATTTCAGGCTGATCGGCCTGACCGCTGTCCTGTGGGGAAGCTGTTTGTTCCTGATGGATGGACAAGTAAGGTGATTTCTGAGGTTCATTGTTCAGTGTTGGCTGGTCATCCTGGGATTTTTGGTGCCAGAGATTTGGTTGCTAGGTCCTTTTGGTGGCCTTCCTTGTCGCGCGATGTCCGTGCTTTTGTGCAGTCCTGTGGGACTTGCGCCCGAGCCAAGCCTTGCTGTTCCCGCGCTAGTGGGTTGCTTTTGCCTTTGCCGGTCCCTGAGAGGCCATGGACGCATATTTCCATGGATTTTATTTCGGATCTTCCTGTTTCCCAGAAGATGTCTGTTATCTGGGTTGTTTGTGACTGGTTCTCTAAAATGGTCCATCTGGTACCTTTACCTAAGTTGCCTTCCTCCTCAGATCTGGTTCCATTGTTTTTTCAGCATGTGGTTCGTTTGCATGGCATTCCGGAGAATATTGTGTCTGACAGAGGTTCTCAGTTTGTCTCTAGGTTTTGGCGGGCCTTTTGTGCTAGGATGGGCATTGATTTGTCTTTTTCTTCGGCATTTCATCCTCAGACTAATGGCCAAACTGAGCGAACTAATCAGACCTTGGAGACCTATTTGAGATGCTTTGTGTCTGATGATCAGGATGATTGGGTGTCTTTCTTGCCGTTGGCCGAGTTTGCCCTTAATAATTGGGCTAGTTCGGCTACTTTGGTTTCACCTTTCTTTTGTAATTTTGGTTTTCATCCTCGTTTTTCTTCTGGGCAGGTGGAGCCTTCTGATTGTCCTGGTGTTGATTCTGTGGTGGACAGGCTGCAGCAGATTTGGACTCATGTGGTGGACAATTTGACGTTGTCTCAGGAAAGGGCTCAACGTTTTGCTAACCGCCGTCGGTGTGTTGGTCCCCGGCTTCGTGTGGGGGATTTGGTTTGGTTGTCTTCTCGTCATGTTCCTATGAAGGTTTATTCCCCTAAATTTAAGCCTCGGTTTATTGGTCCTTATAAAATTTCTGAAATTATTAATCCGGTGTCTTTTCGTTTGGCTCTTCCAGCCTCTTTTGCCATTCATAATGTTTTCCATAGATCTTTGTTGCAGAGATATGTGGTGCCCGTTGTTCCCTCGGTTGACCCTCCTGCCCCGGTGTTGGTTAAGGGAGAGTTGGAATATGAGGTTGAGAAGATTTTGGATTCTCGTTTTTTGAGGCGGAGGCTTCAGTATCTTGTCAAGTGGAAGGGTTATGGCCAGGAGGATAATTCTTGGGTTGTTGCCTCCGATGTCCATGCCACCGATTTGGTTCGTGCTTTTCTCTTGGCTCGTCCTGATCGGCCTGGGGGCTCTGGTGAGGGTTCAGTGACCCCTCCTCAAGGGGGGGGTACTGTTGTGAATTCCGCTCTTGGGCTCCCTCCGGTGGTTGTAAGTGGCACTTTTGTAAGTTCTGCTCTTGGGCTCCCTCCGGTGGTTTTAAGTGGAATGGCTGCTCCTTGGATTTAGCTGTCAGCAGCTGCTTCCACTGATTGTCTTTTCTGCTCGGCTATTTATGCCTGGCTCTTTCTTCAGCCAGTGCCACTTGTAAATGGTTCCTGGTTGGATTCACATCTCTTTGGATTTCCCTGTTATCCTGACCAGTTCAGCAAAGCTAAGTTCTTGCTTGCTCTTTTCTGTCCACAGATTGTAGACTTATCCGTTCTGTGCTTTCTATGTTTGTCCAGCTTATCAGTATGAATTAATTCTGTCTTGCTGGAAGCCCTGGGAGGCAGATTTGCCCTCCACGCCTTTAGTCAGGTGTGGAGATTTTTTGTAAACTCTGCGTGGATTTTTGTAGGGTTTTATACTGACCGCACAGTATTCCATCCTGTCCTATCTATCAAGCTAGACTGGCCTCCTGTGCTCATCCTGGTTTCATTCTGTGTATGTCTTTTCCCTCTCCACTCACAGTCATTATTTGTGGGGGGCTGATCTATCCTTTGGGGATTTTCTCTGAGGCAAGATAGTTTTCCTGCTTCTCTCTTTAGGGGTAGTTAGCTCTTAGGCTGTGACGAGGTGCCTAGGGAGAGCTAGGAGCATCCCACGGCTACTTCTAGTGTTGTGTTGAGCTTAGGGACTGCGGTCAGTATATATACCACTTCCTTCAGAGCTCGTTCCATGTTGCTCCTAAACCACCACATCATAACATTATCATCATGTGTGTTCTCCCACCTTTGTTGTTGTAGATGTGCTGTGCCGCTTTGTCCGGCTTTGCCCCTGTCTTTTCCTTGTATATGTAGATTTTAATAATAAAGGTTTTTCTACTTTGTGTACTTTATGGACATTTCCACCATTTTTTCTATGTGTTTGCTTATAGTGTAGTTTGGTGGGTCCTGATTGTCCCATTACCTGGTTGTGGAGGCCTCACATTAACTATGTGTAATTAATTACCTTCCATCATTATGAGGTGTTCCTCCAACTTGGTGCGTTTTTCAGTCTGTTACTACACAGTGGCTGCATAACTGTTCTAGCACAAACATGAAGGTACATTTGAGCCTCACCGGAATCCACTTATCAACAGCAATGATCTGCAGGAAGAGAGAACCAGGAACACGTGTGTTAGGCTGTGTGCACACGTTCAGGATTTTTCGTGTTTTTTTCGATGGTTTTCCGCTACAAAAGCGCGATAAAACCGCTAAAAAAAGCTTACATTAAGCATCCTATTATTAGAATGCATTCCACATTTTTTGTGCACATGCTGCATTTTTTGTCCACATGCTGTATTTTTTTCTGCGGTGGAATCGCTTTCCAGAAAAAAATGCAGCATGCTCATTTTTTGAGCGGAATCGCAGCAATTCCGCACACATAGGAATGCATTGACCCGCTTACTTTTCGCATGTGGCTATGCCCACCATGCGGGAAGTAAGCAGATCATGTGCGGATGGTACCCAAGGTGGAAAAGAGGAGACTCTCCCCTAGGCCCTGGAAACCATATACCTGTAAAAAAAAAAAGAATTAAAATAAAAAATCGTGATATTCTCACCTTCCGTCGGCCCCAACAGCCTTCCTGCTCCTTGCGATGCTCCCATTCCCAATAATGCCTCGCGGCAATGACCTGTGATGACGTAGCGGTCTCGCGTGATGCTACGTCATCTGGGGTCATTACTGGGAACAGGAGCATCGCGAGAAGCGGGAAGGCTGCCGGAGCCACCGGAAGGTGAGAATATTACAATTTTTTTTTTTTTATTATTATTTTTAACATTAGACCTTTTACTATTGATGCTGAATAGGCAGCATCAATAGTAAAAAGTTGGTCACACTTGTCAAACATAGCTGTCAGATCGCTTGGAAAACGCTAGCATTGTGCAAGCTAATTACGCTTGGAAAACACTAGTAATTAGCAGGAAAATGCATGCCAATTCCGCATGCGTTTTACCCGCGGCATGGAGTTGCGGAATTGCGGTGGAGATTTCCGGACGTGTGCACATACTGTAGCCTAAGACTCAAAGGTCTGGAGGAAAATGGCTACAACCTTCTTGCCCGGGAAACTAAGGGACAGTTCTAGTCAGAATACAGGGCTTAATGAGAAATGCTCCTGAACACAGGAACAGGACAAATGGGTACCTAACGACCTCTAATGGTGACAACTGTTACTACATTGTGAATTAACTTGCTGCACATTAATGGGCAGAACAATGATCCTTAGCCAGACTTTCTGAAATATTGTCCTTTATGACTTGCCTCTCTGGAACTGAGATATTATAGAGTCTGCTCTTAGGCCGCTTGGCACCAGGAACTAGATTGATGGCACAATCATAAGGATGATGGGGGGGGGGGGGGGGGAGTTCTTGGCTCCCCTGCTCAGAGAACAAATCCCCAAAGTCTGACAGGTAATTAGGCACGGACTGGGT
This sequence comes from Ranitomeya imitator, assembly GCF_032444005.1. Taxonomy (NCBI): domain Eukaryota; kingdom Metazoa; phylum Chordata; class Amphibia; order Anura; family Dendrobatidae; genus Ranitomeya; species Ranitomeya imitator. The sequence goes on from NC_091282.1 coordinate 659,061,874, forward strand.
ATCCACCCCTGCCAACTGGGTTCCCAAGCAGTGACCTTGACAGTAAGTACTCCACTTAGCCACTTCCTGTGTCTGCCAATCAATTACCAGATTGTGCAGAGCCCTCAAGCACGTAACGGTTTAACACCTCACAGTGTATGGCCCCCCACCTGTAACTGATAACCTGTGTAAAGCACCCTTGTATTAGGGGGGCAGAGTCTATAGCAATAATTGGCATAGGACTGGACAATGTGGAACGAGGCCTTGGTCCCGGATGAACCTAGCGTCGACCAAATTAAACCCCGCCCCACTGTCCAGGAAGGCGGAAACATCTACCTTATTTTCACCCGCGTGTACAGTAGCTGTAAAAAAAAAAAAAAAGAGTCTTACCCACCAAAGTAATAAGTACACCCGGGTGGCCAACCTCCCTGAAACCCGGGCCTACTAGTTTTCCGGCAATTTGTTTAAATTGAAGTCGGGAAGGACATGTGCTTAGGCCTCTTTCACATTTCCATCTTTTTGAAGACGTTGCAATGCGTCGTTCTGTGCAAAAAACACATCCTGCAAAGTTGCCCGCAGGATGCGTTTTTTGCACATAGACTTGTATTACCGACGCATCGAGACATATGGACACACATTCCATACGTCGTGCACTGGATGCGTCGGTAATTGGCGGGCCGTTGTCACAAAAAAAGTTCACTGTAACATTTTTTGTGCGACGCGTCCGCCATTTTCGACCGCACATGCGCGGCCCAAACTCCGCCCCCTCCTCCCCAGAACTCATAATGGGCAGGAGATGTGTCTGAAAACTGCATCCGCTCCCCACGTTGTGCACTATTTGCACAACGTCTGTCAGTACGTTGGGCCGACGGTTTGCGACGGTCCCGTACCGACGGAAATGTGAAAGAGGCCTTACTGTGAAGAATCCAGATATCTTAATTACCCAGACGACTATGTTTAGCAAACCAAGAAGAATTTACTTTTTATCTGTATGTTGGCTTTTGGATTTAAGTTTTGATTTCTGGTTGGTCAAGAAAACAGACATTTGTTTGTGTAAGCCTGGAATATTGACTTGTAAGCTGATATTTGTTATAACATAGTGTGCTCTTATCCTTGATGAATAGTGATGTCTACTGATATGCTAATTATCCATTGTCTAGCCCAAATAGTTTGATGATTTTTAAAACAAAGTAGGAAAATCTATGCAAATAGATTATATGTTTAAATGGGGAAACTTGGTTGTCACCATTCTTTCCCTTTTCTGTGAGGGTGGACTGAAGGACACTGGTTAAATCTAAAAACAGGTTACATGCTACTATATAAAGAGACTTTTTCTTCTGGTTGGGGTGACTCTTCAGGATCTCAGCTTAGGCTGGGGTCACATTGCGTTTCAGGTGTCCGTTTAACAGACTACGTTACACCGCTGCATAACGCGGTGTAACGTAGTCCGTTAACGCCGCCATTGCTAGTAATGGTGAACGCATCACTAGCGCACGCCCACATTCGGCGTGCGCTAGCGATGTGCCGTCATTTGAGTGACGGACCCAAGACGCTGGCTGCAGCATTTCCGGGTCCGTCACTGCTAGCGCAGATGGAGATAGCAGAAGCTCCATCTGCACTAGCGTGATGTAGCGCAGGCACTTTCGCTAGCAGCAACCCGTTAGCGTATGTGCTGAACGGGCTGCTGCCAACGCAATGTGACCCTAGTCGTAGGGTACTATGGACAAGGTTGGTAGAACACAGAACTATTTCATTGACCATCACTGAAACCACAGAGACGTCTTAAAGAATCCAGGTTGGGACAATCGGTTCACCTGGCCACATACCTCACTGCTCTCTGTTAGCTTCCTAAGCTTGTCGTTACCTCCTCACTGTGGAGGCCTGCCAATAGTGGGGAGCCACTGGAGGGGGAATGCAACACTGGAAGTAGCTCTAATCTCAGCAAGTCAGCGGAAGGGTGAGACTCTGTAATTTGCACCATCTTGAGTATTTACTGGGACTGTTCTGTATGCTATTGTGTGTTGTTGGTTCAATAAATTATTGCCACACTATTTTACCCTCACCCTGTGTTGTCTGAGAAGTGTTCTGCCCACATTAAAAGGAGAGCGGGTGTTCGGCGGGACGATCCCGGGTCCATGCGTTTCCAGCTAGCGGACCTGGGAGATCACTGATCCCCTGTTTCCCCACACTCACAGATATGACGGTTTTTGCCACAACAGGAACACACACCTCCTTTACGCCGGGCAACCGTCAATTTTCCAGGTTGAAATGCCGCACCGACCTGCATGGGTTCCACATTTGGCTCAGTACGGACCACTCTCAACCCTTAACCTACCGCCCCCAGAGGTGACTCCCTATGTTTCTAGTGAAGATGGTGACAACCCAGATTGCCAGAGACATGGCTGCCTCAAGGGAGTCAGGAGTCTCATACAGCTGAAGCATCTCTTGCGCTCACTGACAGCCCCTCACAGAACTGACTACGGGCTGACTACGGGGGCGGTTACCTTCTCGGCTCTGTGCCTGGAACCATTGAGCTGTGCTACAGGTTCCCCAGGGGGCAGACTTAGAGACTGGGACAGGAAGGAAGCTGGGCAGAGAGAGGGAAAGGCACGCGCAAGGAACAGAGCAGCGTGAGCAGTGGTCAGAGCAGGGTGCAGCTGCGATCCGGGAGAGAGAAAGCTCCTGGTCAGAGGACAAACACAGGGAGATTGCCCAGAAAGACTGCATCTTGTGAGTACATGAAAGCGGACTCTGCTTTGACTGGAGAGGGGCGCTTTGAGACCCGTGTAGAGACATTGGCTCGTGTAGAGACTGCAACCCCCGGGACCCACGGTATCAGTGCAGAGCCCCTGATTCCTGGTGAGAGACTTAATAATAGACTGACCATCATTTTCCTGGGATAGGCTGTGCTGTAAAAGCTAAAGACTCAGAGCCTGTGCATATCACATTAACTCCCGAAACCCCAGGCAGCGGGCTCCTAGAGACTACTCAGCCCACGGACAACAGAGGGACGACAAGTGCCGCTGTTTCTTGGCACCTACGTTGGAGAAGACGACCCTTCAAGCAAGTCCTCATCAGACTGATGTGTTCTTTTCTCAAGAAATCCTGCTTACTTCTGTTACACTGCTTGACTCCCATATTTTTGCACTGTTTTATTGCTAGTTATATTCCATTGCTTCCTCCCTGCGAGGAGAACCTGATTCCTTTTATTAAACCCCTCAACTGTTGGTCTGTCTGTTCCGTGGTGACATACTCAGTACCTGCATACTATTACATTTGGCATAGTCGGCAGGATGTCACACGGTAGCGCGGACAGGGCAGACCAAGCAGCTGGGAAGTTCCCAGGTCTAGCATTTCCCTGGGAGCCATGTTGAATAATTTGCCAAGGTTCACTAGGAACAATGTAATGCTGTGGAGTTGGATGGAGCGTATCTGGGGAATGATGCGGATGCATCCCATGACACCAGCCCTGGAGGCAGAAATTGCATTGATGGCCCTGGAGGGGGAGGCGCGGGATTCTGTCATGCATAGGTCCCCCCGGAAGAGAGATACCCTGGACAAAGTGCTGCGCATATTTGAGGAGACGCATGGGGACCCCACTGACGTAGAGGAACTTCGCATGCGACTGTTTCACCAGGTACAACGAGAGGGGGAGGCCGTGACCCAATTCATGAACGCTCTACAAGAGCTTCACACTGCTATCAGATGAAAGGACGGTGTAGGGGTTGGGTCAGTTGATGTGGTGCTCAGAGATCAGCTGGTGACGGGACTGCGTCACGTAATGATGAAACAGGCACTGCGAGAGTGCATGCGAGTAAAGCCAGACATGACTTTCTCTGAGGTTGGCAGTGAAGCGCGTGTGCGAGAACAAGAACAGGGAGTGATGGGGCTGGTGGGAAGGGTGCAGAGCGGGGAGTTAACCACCAACGCAGACAATATCCCCCAGTGGGTGGAGGACCTGAGAATGGAGATTAGACAGGTCCATGAAGAAATGGCGGCCTCCAGAAGAACTCTGGCAGAAGGGCCCGGCCCTCTGGTGCGAGACAGAGAAGCTGCACCCCGAGGGGAGGGTGAAACTACCAGGAGGAGAAGCCCTCTTACATGCTACACTTGTGGAGAATCCGGCCACATTGCTCGATGGTGTCCCCGGCGGAGCCGACCATCCCCGTGCCCTCCTTTAAACTAGGTGGCTCTGAGCTCGAGGGGCACCGCTCAGAGCGTGAAGAACATAGGAGGAGTAGTAAAAGTCCTCACAGCCTTGTTTCCACGTGCCCTCTGGTCTGGGCAGAGATCAATGGAAGAGCAGTACGGTGCTTGATAGACACTGGCTCACAAGTGACCACCATGTCTGAGAGATATTTCCGCCGTCACTTCACATTGGCGCTACGGCCTGAATAGGGCCCTGTGATCAAACTTATGGCGGCCAATCACTTGCCCATCCCAGTCGCACGGGTGGTATGGATGAACATAGAGATCTGCGGAAAAGACCTCGGGAGAAGAGGAGTAGTACTGGTGGATGGAGAGGTAGCTAAAGACCATACCGTGACCTTGGGCATGAATATGTTAAAAGACCTCGGAAGCCTGGTTTTCAATGAGTCCCCGGAACAGTTCCTGCAACAATGGAGCGACCAAACCCCCCAGAGAAGGGTCTTTCAACAACTGATACGGACCACCCAGGTCCAGGAAGCATACAGCGACGAAAAGAAACTCGGCAAAGTCGTCGCCCCTGCCTCAATCGAGTGTTGCCCCCTGGGCAGACGGTGCTTCCCCTGCCTATACGAGCCGGCATCCCGCTGGAAGGGGTCAAAGTCCATATTGAGCCCAGCAGAGCCGACCAGCTGTTGTCAGGAATATTGGTCGCGCGGTCCCTGGCTACCGTGCAGGATGGAACTGTCCTTGTGCGCTGCATAAATTTGGGGGAGAGAGATACAACTTTGCCCCCTAAAAGCAAAATCGCCCAAGTCCTGGGCCTCCAAGACGAGTTGGTCCCAACTGAGGCTGTACAGCTGACCGCAAGGCCAGAAGATCCGTAACTGGTGACCGTCAAAGCGGAGGCAGCTCCGGACCCCAGATTACTGCAAGAAGGGCCCCAGATACTGAAACGCATGAGGGCGGAGCTCTCAGAACTTACTTCGCAGCAGGTACTTCAAGTAGAAGCCGTATTGGGGAAATTTCAGGAGGCGTTCGCCAAAGATGAAGATGACTTTGGATGTACCACGGCCATCACCCACGAGATACCCATTGGGGATGCGACACCAATCCGGGAACGGTACCGCCAAATACCCCCACAGATGTACCAGAAGGTGAAGGGAATGCTGTCACACATGCTGAAGAAGGGAGTTATACGCAAGAGTCAGAGCCCGTGGGCTGCACCTATTGTCTTGGTGAGAAAGAAAGACGGGTCCTTGCGGTTCTGTGTGGACTATCACCAGCTCAACGCTTGCACAGTGCGGGACTCATACCCACTGCCCAGGATAAAGGAGTCGCTGACGGCACTAGGGAATGCCAGATATTTCTCCATGTTAGACTTGGCCAGCGGCTACTGGCAGGTGCCCATGTCTGAGCAAGACCGAGCCAAGACGGCTTTCATCCTTCCGAGGAGACTGTATGAGTTTGACCGGATGCCCTTCGGCCTAGCAAATGCCCCAGGAACATTTCAGCGACTCATGGAGAGATGTCTGGGAGACCTGAACTTTGAAGCCACTTTCATTTACTTGGATGATATCATCGTCTTTGCCCCCACCTTTGAGGAGCATCTGCAGAGACCTTAGCAAGTTCTGGGTCAGCTACAGAAGTATGGCTTGAAAGTGAAGCCCCAGAAATGTCACCTCTTCCGTACCGAGATTGAATACTTCCGTACCGAGATTGAATACTTGGGACACGTTGTCTCCGCTGAGGGGGTGAGGCCTTCCTAGGAGAAGATCGCTGCGGTACAAGAGTGGCCAACTACAAAAACTGTGAAAGATGTGTGTGCGTTCCTGGGACTCACATGATACTTCAGACGCTTCGTAAAAGACCAGCACCCAGCCAGGATGAAGAACTGGAAGATGTGGAGGTTCCAGGTTTTGGAGAGACTGCCAGGACGGTGGAAGTGATGCGGGAAATTGAACAGGAAGAGACCTGTGTGAATTTACTGGGGCAGCCCCGCGATGAGTGGGTCCGAGTGCAGCTGGAGGATCCAGAGCTAGCTCAGTTGAGCAGGTGGGTCATGTCTGAACAAATGCTCAAACGGCACGAGAGGAGGTCCATGTCACCTGAAGTACTGAAGATGCTACGCCAGTGGGAGAGGCTCCAGTTGCGGGATGGTATCCTGTACTGGAAGGAATTCCTGCAAACAGAACTGTCTTGTATGGCAGATGGTGATTCCCTCGTCCTTGATAGATCAGGTGGCTAAGGAAGCACATGAGAAAGGAGCACACTTGGGCCAGAAAAAACTTTCCAGTGGTTACAGTGCCTATTTTTTCATCCCAACTTAAGGAACATTGTGCAGAAAGTATGTCAGCAATGCAGAAGTTGTGAGCTGGTCAAACCACCAGAACAACGAGCCCCTACAGAGACGGTGAAGTCTTCTGGCCCCATGGACCTACTGGCAATAGATTACTTGACAATTGGACCAGCACACAAAGGCTATGAGCATTGTTTAGTGATGATAGACCACTTTATTAAATTTGCCATAGTGACGCCCATGCGGGAACAGACTGCCGAGTCTGCTGCTCACGCAATTTGCAAACACTTCATACAGGTATACGGGTGTCCCAAGCGCATCCATTCTGATCAAGGGGCCTGCTTCATCGGAAGAGTGATGGAGGAGGTGCACCAGCTGTACAAAATCGATAAGTCCCGGACCACCCCTTATCATCAACAGGGGAATGGGGCTTGTGAAAGCTTTAACCGCAATCTGATTCAAATGCTGAGGACCCTGGAAGAGGACCAGAAGGTGAAGTGGACCGAGTCCGTCCCTGAATTGGTGTGGTCGTATAACAATCGGAAACACAGCACCACTGGATTCACCCCCAACTCTTTGTTCTTTGGCCGACCCGGGAAGGGGCTGGCAGAGCTGGAGCTGGAACCCGAGCAGGACTACCCACGGACGGGGGTGTACTCTTGGGTTCAAGAACATCGTCATCGGCTGCGGACAATTCAACGTCTAGTGCGGAACCGGCTGCAAGAATTGGAGCATCCCCAGGTAGCTCCTCAAAAGGGGACAGCCCTGCGGCCTGGAGACCAAGTCATAGTGAGGGAAAAGCGCCCTCACAACAAACTAGAGTACCGGTGGGAGAAAAGGCCGTACCGAGTGAAGCGGCGGCTCGGCAACGGGTGTCCCGTTTATGAGGTCCAGCACGAAACGGAAGAGGAGACGCCACCCCAGAAACTGCACAGGAATATGTTGCGTCCCTGTTTGTCTCGAGATCCTGAATCAGTTCAATTGGCTCCAGCGCCCCCACCGTCTACGCCAGTGATCAATGTAGATGTGGAAGACGAGGAAGACTCCCAATCTCTCCCAGGGAACCCAGAAACAGGGCTGGTGCCTGAAACTACCAACGTATGGGAGGAATCCAATGCACCAAGAGAGAAATGTTCACAAGATCTACTTCAGCTTGTTTTACATCAGAACATGACGAACTATGAAACGGTTAATATGGAATTGTCAAAAACAAAGGAAGAGATCAAGACAAGACTGTCAGAAAATCAGTGGTCCACCTTAGAAAAAAGATTGGACAACAAAATGGTAATATTACAAGCGGACATAAAACAAAGGAAACGGGATAAATTTATCCGCGATAAAGCAGACTTTGATTCTCATCAGGTCTTTTCTTGGAATAAAAATAAAAACCACCAGAGCCACCGGAGAAGACCTAGAATGAATAGATTTAATAAACCAAGAAGACAACCCAAAAGGGATTACCTTACTACGGATTCCGATTCCAGCATTAATGAAGAGGTTTCTACATCCTTAAATACATCCAGAAGTGAAGTTGTTCCACAACAGGTGGCCCCTTTAGGCGGAGGACGCGCCGAGGGGGCAGAAAGCATGGAGCCCGAAAATCAACGGAAAAGAAAGACTGTATCCTGGAAACGGACTTATCAGCCGGTACAATACCAACAGCGATAACTAATTTGTCTTCTCATACATTGACTGAGGCACACCATTCGGTCTTATCCAAGGGTCTGAGTTATAGTTTACCAGAGGAGTTTAATATTGTAGACTTTAAAATAGACTTATTTAAAGCAGTAAGAAAGATTCATTTATTTAAACATTTTTCTTCCTCCACAGGAGCTAGTGCTACACCATTTCCAAGTGAGACCCCCAGTAGAATAGGTCCTTTGGGCTTTATGATAGATGAACATACTGATACGGGCTTTCTTAATGATGTCCAATTGTTGCTTAGTCTTACTTGTCCAGAAGGGGATACAATACAGATTCAGTCCCAAGACTCCGTTCCCTTTACAGGGGGGTGCCTTCAACTTTCATGCTGCCCGTAACACCAGGGAATGTGATAGATGAATTTGAAAAACAAGTCTTAAAAGAAGTGGAAGCTCTTGTATATAAGAAATCACCCTTTAATCTAACTATAACAGAGAGAGCAGCGTTAAAAGAAATCAAGAGTTGGTCGGATACGATCATTCGTATAGCTGATAAGGGTGGTAATACCATGCTACTATCCAGGGATTTTTATATGCAGGAAGCGTATTCTCAATTATCCAGGATTGATACTTATCAAAAATTAGATATAGATCCAACATTAAAATATCAGAAGGATCTGCGTACATTATTGAGAACTTATGTAGAGGGGGGAATTATTTCTGCAAAACAGGCGGAAAAATTATTTCCTAATTTCCCGAAAAAACCACATTGGTACCACGTACCGAAAATATATAAGTCCTTAACAGCACCACCAGGCCGTCCCATAGTCTCGGGGGTGGGTTCTTTAACGGAATCACACTCTCGAGATATTTGGATTGGCACCTGCACCCTCTCTTACCTGATATCCCCTCATTTATACGGGATACAAAGAATTTCTTAAAAGTTCTGAAAGAATTTACTTGGCAAAAAAGTTTTGTTATGGCCTCAATAGATATAGAGAGTCTGTACACCCGTATACCACAGAACCTAGGGGTACAGGCGGTTCGGGAGGTACTCTCCTGCACAACTACAGATTCAAACACGGTCAATTTTATTTGTGACGGCTTACAGTTCGTACTGACACACAATGCCTTCCAATTTGATTCTACCTGGTTCAAGCAAGTAGAAGGGACTGCAATGGGTACGCCCGTTGCATGTACCCTGGCGAATCTGTTTTTGGCCGTCTTTGAAAACCGCTATGTGTATTCAGATACCAACCCTTTCTTGAGTCATATAAAACTGTTCATAAGATTTGTGGATGATATTTTTATTGTTTGGGATGGGACAGAAGAGGAGTTCAATCAATTTGTTTGTCATCTGGGACAGATTAATACTATGAACATGAGACTGACATCAGTTTTTGGTGGTTCAAGTCTAGAATTCTTAGATGTAAAATTATGGATTCATGAAGGTCGGATACTAACAGAAGTGTTCCGAAAACCGTCAGCCACAAACTCCCTTCTTCACTATAATAGTGCACATCCCCAATATATAAAAGATTCCCTCCCATATAGTCAATTTTTGAGGGTTAAAAGGATAAACAATAGTGAAGAGGGTTTTAGAAGACAATCCAAGGAACTCTACAATAGATTTAGAGCACGGGGTTATCCCCGACAGGTACTAGATAATGCACAAAAAAAGGCGGAAATGGAAGACAGTGCAGATGTAAGGAAGAAGGAAAAGGAAAAATCGTCATATAAGAGATTTGTTTTTAGTTTTAAATTTAGCCCCATGGATAATTGTATAAGAACAGCTATCAGAAATAATTGGTATATTTTAGGAAAAGATCCCGCTCTTACAGTTCCTATTGGCCAGGACCTCTTTTTGCCTGCAGGAGAGGAAAAAATTTAAAGGACATATTAGTCCAGAATAGAGTAGTTTCGAAAAAAACAGAATTGGCTACGAACTGGAACTCCACAAGGTAATTTTAAATGTGGTCACTGTAATTTTTGCAAATTTCATCTGATAGATAAATATATACAAATAGGACCAGTACGTCATGTAGTTCACGATCTGATAACTTGTAGAACAACACATGTAGTATACGTAATCTTCTGTCCTTGTGGGTTCTACTATATTGGCAAGACTATCCGCCCATTGTTCGTAAGATTCAGGGAACATTGTAACTCCATTAAAACGGGAAAAGGGGTTCCGCGGTTAATTAGCCATTTACAAGCCCAGCATGAAGGAAATGCGGCAGCCATGCAGTTTGCTGGTTTAGAAAAAGTTACGCTCCCTCCCCGAGGCGGTGATTTGCACAAACTGCTTCTTCAGAGGGAAGAAAAATGGATACTGCGAGTCAATGCTACGGGACCTTTAGGTCTAAATGAGAGATCCGATATGACAGTCTTTTTATAGATAGATAATAGTTTTTTGATAGCAGTACATAGTAGTTCGTTCATTGTGTGTCACGGTACATTAAAGGTACCTTCACACATAACGATATTGTTAACGATATCGTTGCTATTTGTGACGTAGCAACGATATCGTTAATGAAATCGTTATGTGTGACAGCGACCAACGATCAGGCCCCTGCTGGGAGATCGTTGGTCGCTGAATAAAGTCCAGAACTTTATTTCGTCGCTGGACTCCCTGGAGACATCGCTGGATCGGCGTGTGTGACACCGATCCAGCGATGTCTTCACTGGTAACCAGGGTAAACATCGGGTAACTAAGCGCAGGGCCGCGCTTAGTAACCCGATGTTTACCCTGGTTACCATGCTAAAAGTAAAAAAAAACAAACACTAGATACTTACCTACCGCTGTCTGTCCTCCAGCGCTGTGCTCTGCACTCCTCCTGTACTGGCTGTGAGCCGGAAAGCAGAGCGGTGACGTCACCGCTCTGCTTTCCGGCTCACAGACAGTACAGGAGGAGAGCAGAGAAGCAGAGCGCAGCGCTGGAGGACAGACAGCGGTAGGTAAGTATCTAGTGTTTGTTTTTTTTTACTTTTAGCATGGTAACCAGGGTAAACATCGGGTTACTAAGCGCGGCCCTGCGCTTAGTTACCCGATGTTTACCCTGGTTACCGGCATCGTTGGTCGCTGGAGAGCGGTCTGTGTGACAGCTCTCCAGCGACCAAACAGCGACGCTGCAGCGATCCGGATCGTTGTCGGTATCGCTGCAGCGTCGCTTAATGTGAAGGGGCCTTAAGTGTTTTTCTTATTTTTAACTTTGTTTGTTTTACCTGATTAGTAGGAGTCTTGATGTCACAGCTGAAGCTGGGTTGGGGGCGGTAGCTTTGTAGCGCCTTGTTCGCATAAAGTTCCCCTCCCCCCAGTCGTACCTCAGACCCGTAGAAGCGCATCGGCGCGAAACGGTCCGTTGTCTCGTGACACTTACGCTCTCCTGTAAGATCCTGCTAACGATTTTATGCCACAATAAAGCCTGAAAACTAATTCCGGATGGTGAGTGCTCCTTTTCATTTCTCTCTTGGTGCATTGGATTAAGACATTGTTGTTTTCACAAGGAGCACCCGTTCCCGCTGGCAGCTTATACGCAAGATATGAGGTTTCCACCCAGTATCTCTATTTTTAACCAGCTGTGAGTGCGGATTTTTTTCTCTTGATTTTGGAGTTTAACGTATGGGAGGAAACCTTGACTCCTCCCACAGCAGATGACACCACCGCCCCTGCTGATTTGAGACGCTCTAAACGTTCAACAGCTGGTGTAGCCCCTGTTCGCTACAATCAGGACGAGTTCATCTGGCAGCAGATTGTGCAAGGACTGGAAGATTGCCAACAGGAACTCCTGAAAATCTCGCCCGTGGAATGGTGAACAGAAAGAGGGCGAAATGTAAGGAGGTGAAGCACAAGAAGAGTCCGGGGGCGGTTACCTTCTCAGCTCTATGCCTGGAACCATTGAGCTGTGCTACAGGTTCCCCAGGGGGCAGACTTAGAGACTGGGACAGGAAGGAAGCCGGGTAGAGAGCGGGAAAGGCACGCGCACAAGGAACAGAGCAGCGTGAGCAGCGGTCAGAGCAGGGTGCAGCTGCGATCCGGGAGAGAGAGCTCCCGGTCAGAGGACAAATACAGGGAGATTGCTCAGAAAGACTGCATCTTGTGAGTACATGAAAGTGGACTCTGCTTTGACTGGAGAGGGCGCTTTGAGACCCGTGTAGAGACATTGGCCCGTTTAGAGACTGCAACACCTGGTACCCACGGTATCAGCGCAGAGCCCCTGATTCCTGGTGAGAGACTTAATAAAAGACTGACCATCGTTTTCCCGGGATAGGCTGTGCTGTAAAAGCTAAAGACTCAGAGCCTGTGCATATCACATTAACTCCCGAAACCCCAGGCAGCGGGCTCCTAGAGACTACTCAGCCCACAGACAACAGAGGGACGACAAGTGCCGCTGTTTCTCGGCGCCTACGTTGGAGAAGATGACCCTTCAAGCAAGTCCTCATCAGACTGATGTGTTCTTTTCTCAAGAAATCCTGCTTACTTCTGTTACACTGTTTGACTCCCATATTTTTGCAGTGTGTTATTGCTAGTTATATTCCATTGCTTCCTCCCTGCGAGGAGAATCTGATTCCTGTTATTAAACCCCTCAACTGTTGGTCTGTCTGTTCCTTGGTGACATACTCAGTACCTGCATACTATTACACAGGGTCATTCCATCTACTGTCCGTGGCCCACCTATAGAATTCGGACCAATATTCCTCCGCCAGGTGGTCTACTTGCTGGAGTTGGCATAGAGAGAACGCGATCAGGGTCATCATACACAAGGCCCAGAGCCTGAAAAAATCCCTCTACTGTCAGGAGTGACTGTGAATCAGAAGGGAGAGAAAAAGCCCATGATTAAGGGAGCTTAGTCTCCTGAAATGCATTGAGATTCACACGTTTATGAATAAAGAAAACTTTATTTTCACAGATTCGGTGAAGCTGGGCATTTTTCTTCTTTTGGCAGCTTTACTGTCCCTAACACTAGGAGGCGCCCTAGCTCGCCCTGTTTCCCGGGATACTTCAGATGGCGAAGATGCCGAGGACTCCGCCCTTGCCCTATCTCCTAGATTGGCTCTTTGTTTTTCCCCTTACCCCACCCAGGGAAGAGGGGGCGCTACTGTGCACCGCAGAACACCAACCCGACAGACAAGGAAACAAAAACAAGGGTAAACTGAAAACTCCACGCACACAAAATCTAAACTCACATATAACAGAGGTATTTACCAGGGTGTGTAGGGAGGGGGAAGAAAGCAAAACAGGGAAGGATAAGGAATTTCCAAGCATACAAACCAGGCAACAGTCGCTAATAAATACCTCCAGCACTCCTTTACAAAACCAACTTCTCCCTCTCCTATGTCTTGCAGCAAATACTAACGCTGACGACAACTTGGTAATCTAACCCAGATTTTATAGGGAAAAGGAGTGGCTAACCGAGCACAGCTGAAAGTTGATGATTTCCAATATGGCCAATTAACCCCTGTTCTGCTTTAAGAAATAAACACATTTAATACACTGGAGAAGTGCTTCTTCTCAGTGCAGTAGGAGTAACCATACGCTGCGTTCTTCTGGCTCTACTCTGTTGTGGTAACTCCATGACACCGGGCTTGGTACTGAACATTCGCCTCCTATTCCACTCAATAAGAGGCAGATGTGTAGTACCCTGACAAGCTTAGAAGTGGACGACCACGGAAAACTTCCTCCAAAGTTGATCACATTATTAAGAGAAAGTCAGTATCTGATGTCCATAAAAATGCTGTACAGATTTCGCAAGAAATGAACGAAGAATATGGGATCAAAATGAGTCACCAAACTGTGAGGCAACGACTAAGAGCAATAGAGTTGAACACACGAGTTTCAATCAAGAAGCCATTCATCTCTGCAAAGAACCGGAAGGTGCAACTTAAGTTTGCCAAAGAACATGGCCAAAGGAAAGAGACAGATTGATCTAAGGTGTTGTGGTTAGATGAATCCAATTTCAATCTGTTTGGTAGTGATGGCAAGCACTTTATATACTGCCCAATTGGAAAACTTAATGATGTAAGGTACCAAACACCTACAGTGAAACATGGTGGTGGCAATGTCATGGTTTGGAGCCGTTTTTATGCATCTGACATTTGCCCTCTGCATAGAATTGATAGAAATATGAATGCTACCATGTACAAGGAAATACTGGAGAATGTAATGCTGCCACATGGTAAAACCAAAGTAGGCAGGGGCTGGAAATTCCAGCAAGAAAATGATCCTAAGCACACATCCAATTTAGTAAAAAAATTGGTTAGCAAAGAAAAATGGTTAGAATAAATTGTTAAATTGGTTAGAATATAATGTAGCGCCCTAGGGTATAATGCAGACCTCCTCATATAGTATCATGCAGCCCCCCCATACATTATAATGCTGCCCCTTCATAGGGTATACTGCAGCCCCCCATAGAATACAATATAGCCCCCTCAGAGTTTAATGCAGGGCCCTTGTCGTGTATAATGCAGCCCCCTTATAGGGTATAATGCAGCCCCCCATAGACTATAATGAAACCCCCTCAGAGTATAATGCAGCCCCCTCATAGTGTATAATGCAACCCCCTCACAGGGTATAATGCAGCCCCCTCACAGAGTATAATGCTGCCCCCTCATAGGGTATAATGCAGCCCCCCATAGAATATACTGTAGCACCCTCATAGGGTATAATGCAGCCGCCTCATAATGTATAATGCGGCCACCTCATAGGGTATAATACAGCCCCCATAGAATATACTGTAGCACCCTAATAGGGTATAATGCAGCCGCCTCATAGTGTATAATGCAGCCCCCTCATAGGGTATAATGCAGCCCCCCATAGAATATACTGTAGCACCCTCATAGGGAATAATGCAGCCACCTCATAGAGTATAATGCAGCCCACCATAGAATGTAACATAGCCCCCTCACAAGGAATGATGCAGCCCCCTCATAGAATATAGTGTAGCACCTCATAGGGTATAATGCAGCCCCCCATAGAATATGTAGCCCCTCAGAGTATAATGAAGCCCTTTTCATAGGGTATAATGCAGCCCCGCATACAATATGATGTAGCCCCCTCAGAGTATAATGTAGCCCTCTCATAGGGTATAATGCAGCTCACTGTAGAATATAATGTAGCCCCCTCAGAGTATAATGCAGCCCCCATAAAGGGTAAAATGCAGCCCACTCAGGGTATAATGCAGCCCCATGTAGAATATAATTTAGCCCCTCATAGGGTATAATGCAGCCCCTAATAGAATATAATGTAGCCCCCTCATAGAGTATAATGCAGCCCTCCATAGAATATAATGTAGCCCCCTCATAGGGTATAATACAGCCTCCCATAGAATATAATGTAGTCTCCTCAGGTTATAATGCAGCCCACTTATAGAATATAATACAGCCCCCTCATGGGTAATAATGCATAACCCATAAAATATAATGTAGCCCCCTCATAGGGTATAATACAGCCAGCCACAGAATATAATGCAGCCCCCTCATAGGGTATAATGCAGACCTCCTCATATAATATCTTGCAGCCCCCCCATAGATTATAATGTAGCCCATCATAGGGTATAATGCAGCCCTCCATAGAATATAAGATAACCCCCTCAGAGTATAATGCAACACCTTCATAGGGCATGATGCAGCCCCCATAGAATATAATGCAGCCCCCTCATAGGGTATAATGCAGCCCCCCCCCCCCCCATAAAGTGAAGGAAATAATTATTTGATTCCTTGCTGATTTTGTAAGTTTGCCCACTGACAAAGACATGATTAGTCTGTAATTTTAAGGATAGGTTAATTTTAACATTGAGAGATAGAATATCAAAAATAAAATCCACAAAACCACATTGTATAAATTATATAAATTTATTTGCATTTGCAGTGAGAAATAAATATTTGATCCCTGTGGCAAACAATACTTGGTGGCAAAACCCTTGTTGACAAGCACAGCAGTCAGACGATTTTTGTAGTTGATGATGAGGTTTGCGCACATGTCAGGAGGAGTTTTGGTCCACTTCTTTTTGCAGAACATCTCTAAATCATTAAGATTTTGAGGCTGTCACTTGGCAACTCGGTGATTCAACTCCCTCCATAAGTTTTCTATGGGATTAAGGTCTGGAGACTGGCTAGGCCACTGCATGAGCTTAATGTGCTTCTTTTTGAGCCACTCCTTTGTTGCCTTGTATGTTTTGGGCCACATGTGCCTTCTTGATCAGGGAGACCTTGCGGGCACTGCAGGATTTTAAACTTTTATGGCGTAATGTGTTACCAAGGTTTTTCTGGTGACTGTGGTCCCAGCTGCCTTGAGATCATTAAAAAGTTCCCTTCCTCACGATCATGGATACCCCACGAGGTGAGATTTTGCATGGTGCCCCAGTTCAATGTTGATTGACAGACATTTTGTATTTCTTCCTTTTTCTTACTATCGCACCAACAGATGTCTTCTTTCACCCAGCCTCTTACTTATGGTTTTGTACCTCATTTCAGCTTTGTGCAGGTCTATGATCTTGTCCCTGACATCCTTAGAAAGCTCTTTGGTCTTGCCCATGTTGTAGAGGTTAGAGTCTGACTTATTAATTGAGTCTGTGAACAGGAGTCTTTTATAAAGGTGACTGTGCAAGACAGGTGTCTTTAATGCAGATAACAAGTTGATTAGGAGCATCTAACTGGTCTGTAGGAGCCAGAATTCTTTATGGTTGGTATGAGATCAAATATTTATTTCTCACTGCAAAATGCAAATACATTTTTTATATTTATAAATTAATTCTATCTCTCAGTGTTAAATTAACCTACCCTTAAAATTATAGACTGTTCATGTCTTTGTCAGTGGACAAATGTATAAAATCAGCAAGGGATCAAAAAATTGTTTCCTTCCTTTCTTCCCTTTAGAATATAATGAAGCCCCCTCATATAGTATAATGCAGCCCCACCCCCATAGAATATAAAGTAGCCCCCTCATAGGGTATAATACAGCTTCCCCCATAGAATATGATGTAGCCCCCTCCTTATTATATATATATATATATATATATATATATATATATATATATATATATATATGTATATATAAATATCTATCTATCTATAATATAACGCTGGGAGCGTCACTCTGTCCGAAGCCTTTATAGACTGCGCAGGCGCAAGCGCCGGCGCAGTCTGGGCCTCACAGAGTGACGCTCCTGGGAGATCGCGGTGTAACGCACACCGCGATCTCCAACAGAGAAGCAGGGACCGCCAGGAGGGTGAGTATCGCCTATATTCACCTGTCCTGCGTTCCATCACTGAGCGCCGCCATCTTCCCGGTCTTCGGCCTGTAACCTTCAGTTCAGAAGGCGCGATGACGCGCTTAATGCGCGCCGGCGCCGCCCTCTGACTGAACAGTCACGGCCAGGAGACCGGGAAGATGGCGGTGCCCAGAGCTGGAACGCAGGACAGGTGAATATAGTAAGTGCTGGGGGGCCTGAGCTGGCGGCGATACCGGCACCTGACCCCCACAGCGTGCTGGTGTCCCCGCCTGCTCAGGCCCCCCAGCACTCGGCGCCGAGCGGGTCAGAGGCAGTATGGGGACGCAGGATGGAGCAGCACATAAGGATGGGGACGCAGGATGGAGCAGCACATAAGGATGGGGACGCAGGATGGAGCAGCACATAAGGATGGGGACGCAGGATGGAGCAGCACATAAGGATGGGGACGCAGGATGGAGCAGCACATAAGGATGGGGACGCAGGATGGAGCAGCACATAAGGATGGGGACGCAGGATGGAGCAGCACATAAGGATGGGGACACAGGATGGAGCAGCACATAAGGATGGGGACGCAGGATGGAGCAGCACATAAGGATGGGGACGCAGGATGGGAGCAGCACATAACAGGATGGGGACGCAGGATGGAGCAGCACATGAAAGGATGGGGACGCAGGATGGAGCAGCACATAAGGATGGGGACGCAGGATGGAGCAGCACATAAGGATGGGGACGCAGGATGGGAGCAGCACATAACAGTATGGGGACGCAGGATGGAGCAGCACATGACAGGATGGGGATGCAGGATGGAGTAGCACATGACAGGATGGGGACGCAGGATGGAGCAGCACATGACAGGATGGGGACGCAGGATGGAGCAGCACATAAGGATGGGGACGCAGGATGGGTGCAGCGCATGACATGATGGGGACGCAGGATGGGAGCAGCGCATGACAGGATGGGGACGCAGGATGGGAGCAGCGCATGACAGGATGGGGACGCAGGATGGGAGCAGCGCATGACAGGATGGGGACGCAGGATGGGAGCAGCGCATGACAGGATGGGGACACAGGATGGGAGCAGCACATGACAGGATGGGGACGCAGGATGGAGCAGCACATGACAGGATGGGGACGCAGGATGGAGCAGCACATTACAGGATGGGAACGCAGGATGGAGCAGCACATGACAGGATGGGGACGCAGGATGGGAGCAGCGCATCACAGGATGGGAGCAGCGCATCACAGGATGGGGACGCAGGATGGGCGCAGCGCATGACAGGATGGGGACGCAGGATGGAGCAGCGCATGACAATATGGGGACGCAGGATGGGAGCAGCACATGACAGAATGGAGGCGCAGGATGGAGCAGCACATGACAGGATGGGGACGCAGGATGGGAGCAGTGCATGACAGGTTGGGGACGCAGGATGGAGCAGCGCATGACAGGATGGGGACGCAGGATGGGAGCAGCACATGACAGAATGGAGGCGCAGGATGGAGCAGCACATGACAGGATGGGGACGCAGGATGGAGCAGCGCATGACAGGATGGGGACGCAGGATGGAGCAGCACATGACAGGATGGGGACGCAGGAAGGAGCAGCACATGACAGGATGGGGACGCAGGATGGGAGCAGCACATCACAGGATGAGAGCAGCGCATCACAGGATGGGGATGCAGGATGGGAGCAGCGCATGACAGGATGGGGACGCAGGATGGGAGCAGCGCATGACAGGATGGGGACGCAGGATGGAGCAGCACATGACAGGATGGGGACGCAGGATGGAGCAGCGCATGACAGGATGGGGACGCAGGATGGAGCAGCACATGACGGGATGGGGACGCAGGATGGAGCAGCACATACCAGGATGGAGACCATATACCAATATAAATGCTCGCTACCCGGGCGTAGAACGGGTTCAATAGCTAGTCTATAATATAACGCTGGGAGCGTCACTCTGTCCGAAGCCTTTATAGACTGCGCAGGCGCAGGCCTCACAGAGTGACGCTCCCAGGAGATCGCGGTGTGCGTTCACACTGAACGCACACCGCGATCTCCAACAGAGAAGCAGGGACCACCAGGAGGGTGAGTATCGCCTATATTCACCTGTCCTGCGTTCCATCACTGAGCGCCGCCATCTTCCCGGTCTTCGGCCTGTAACCTTCAGTTCAGAGGGCGCGATGACGCGCTTAATGCGCGCCGGCGCCGCCCTCTGACTGAACAGTCACAGCCAGGAGACCGGGAAGATGGCGGCGCGCAGCGATGGAACGCAGGACAGGTGAATATAGTAAGTGCTGGGGGGCCTGAGCTGGCGGCGATACCGGCACCTGACCCCCACAGCGCGCCGGTGTCCCCGCCTGCTCAGGCCCCCGGATGGATGCAGCACATACCAGGATGGGGACGCAGGATGGGGACGCAGCACATACCAGGATGGGGACGCAGGATGGGTGCAGCACATGACAGGATGGGGACGCAGGATGGGTGCAGCACATGACAGGATGGGGACGCAGAATGGGGACGCAGGATGGGTGCAGCACATGACAGAATGGGGGCGCAGGATGGAGCAGCACATGACAGAACGGGGGCGCAGGATGGGAGCAGCACATGACAGGATGGGGACGCAGGATGGGTGCAGCACATGACAGGATGGGGACGCAGGATGGGTGCAGC
Organism: Ranitomeya imitator; assembly: GCF_032444005.1. Taxonomy (NCBI): domain Eukaryota; kingdom Metazoa; phylum Chordata; class Amphibia; order Anura; family Dendrobatidae; genus Ranitomeya; species Ranitomeya imitator. The sequence goes on from NC_091282.1 coordinate 659,081,838, forward strand.
ACATACCAGGATGGGGATGCAGGATGGGTGCAGCACATGACAGGATGGGTGCAGCACATACCAGGATGGAGACGCAGGATGGGTGCAGCACATGACAGGATGGGGACGCAGGATGGGGACGGAGGATGGGTGCAGCACATGACAGGATGGGGACGCAGGATGGAGCAGCACATACAAGGATGGAGACCATATACCAATATAAATGCTCGCCACCCGGGCGTAGAACGGGTTCAATAGCTAGTAAATATATATATATATATATATATATATATATATATATATATATATATAAAGCAAACACAATACTCACCTCTCCTCGTTCCCCCACTGATCACGGCTCTGTTTCGGTCCCGGCAGCTGCACTGTCGTTTGCCCGGTACACACACTAGGGTGTGCGATGAAGTGACGTCATCGCGCACCGGCTGTGTCAGAGGCAGAGAGGAATGATGGGGAGGGAACTTTATCTGACACCTTCACCTCCATTATTGCTTTTATCTGCATCGGCCTCTATGATGTCGATACAGTTGAATGCGGCATGCGCTGGAGGGCAGCAGCGGTGGAGCAGCGGGTGACAGGAGGCTGGAGCCGGCTGCTGTGGTTAAAGCTTTTGCCAGCTGCTAAAGAGAAATTAATATTCAGTGCGTCCCACGCCCATGGGCATGGGAAGCAGTGAATATTCATTTCTCTTAAGCAGATGGCACAGGGTTTAGCCGCAGCAGCCGGCTCCAGCCTCCTGTCACCCGCTGCTCCACCGCTGCTGCTCTGCTGGCGCCGGGTGGACCCCCCTGACTCACAGGCCTTGTAGCAGCTTCGTAGTGTGCTGCTATTAGTGACACACCACTGACTGGGGACCCCTGGGGCAGCATAGTCCCTAGGCAGCTGCCGGCCCTGTATGCCAGCAGATGTCAGTTCCTGGGCCCACCTGAAAATCCTCCGGTTCCCCGATTGGCCAGTCCGACCATACCTATATTCTAAATCATTTTGGTAAAAATTAAGTTGTTGCATGATGACAACTTCATGCACTTTCAATCCATCACCAAGAAAATGGCATCACAACAACCAGATGGACAGATGGAATCACACTTTAAAAAAAATGCAAAACTTTTGGTCGCCACTGTGTGAATAGCCTCCTCTTCATATAAATGTGCACTGTAAAAAGGGTGGTGGGTGCTCACTCCTCCTCTCTTTCCTCCCTTCTCTCGCCCTCCCCAGTACATGTGCACACGCTCAGTTACTTTCTGCTAAAACAGAGGCTGGAAGCATGCGGCCGATCCTATATGTACATAGGATCCCGGAGGGACGAGGATATTTATGGGATTCTTAGGAAACATTTTGCATCTTTAATCTTACGCTGAGCCGGAGATTGGAAAGAATCCTATTACTTTGGATATCACCAGAGAGCTGGGAGAGGAGCAGGAGTGAAGTTCTGCAGACTGCTGGGCGGTGAGATGAGACTTATCCTTCTACTTTACTTGTTTACTTAGATTCGTGTTTGTAAATCCACAGTCCAATGTGAACAGCGGCCTCCCGACTGTGCCCAGACAGCAGAAAAAAACAGGATCTGGCAAAGCTTGTGCCGGAGATAAACCATCCTGCTCCTTCCCATTAAAGGAAACCTCCATGTAAACTGAGCCTCAGCCTTCATATTTATATTGGGAGACATAGGAGGCAGCAGGCAAGAAGCTAGAAAGGAAGTAAAGGTCGCTTCAGAGTAGAGACGCCCCACCCTGCCTTCCTTTACAACGTTTTCTGCAGCTGATGTAATTCTACAAGTTGTAGGACTTTCGCTTATCTTTCCAACTATATGTGTATGGAGTGAGGGGTAAGGCTGCTTTCTCACAACAGTTTTTAGCCATCAGGCTAAATCCGGCGAATTGTGAAAAAATGGGTCCGTCGCAAATTGGGAAAAACTGATGCGACGGATCCGTTTTTTTTCGCCGAATCCGACTAGCTGATATCCAGGGACTAGCTGATCGGGGGGAGAGAGAGAGGAGAGAGAGACCGGAATGGGAAACGTTTATAAGATGCTCAGTTTAAAAAAACGGAATCCGTTGCCGGATTCAATCATTTAACGGATCCGTCGCTGTCCGTTTTTTTCACCGGACACAAAAAACGTTACTATGTCTATTTTCTCCGGGAGCCGGAAAACAAATTTTCAACGGATCCGGCAAAAAAAGGATGAAACGTGAGGCAGTCCGTCGACAATACAAGTCTATGAGAAAAAAAATTGATCCGGCGGCAACTTTTGCTGGATCCGTTTTTTTCAAAATTCGCCAGATTAATAGCCTGACGGCAAAAACCTGATGTGTGAAAGTAGCCTAAAGGACAAGCCGCAGTTACCGAGCCCAAACCCCGCACCCTGCTCTCTCCGGACCCCCAGAACAGTTTCTGATACTTTTTAAAACCCCAAAAAGTCACAAAAGTGCATCAAATTGAAAATTCTTCCTCAAACCTTAATCACTAGAGTGAGATGTGCCTCCCTAAAAATGGGGTCCAGAGTACATTTTTGCTAAACGTACTGACTTTCGAAAAAGTCACATGTGATGAATCAGCTGAAAACATTTGGAAAGCCCAAATCCTTATCACAGCAACAAACATTTTTTGAAAAAAAGAAGCAAACACATGAAAAAGAAGCAAGCACATGAAAAAGAAGCAAACATATGAAAAAGAAGCAAACATGAAATAATAAAAAAAGCCTAAATTAAAAGAAAAATTTGTCACAAATAATAAACAGTATAAAAAAAACACTAAAACTAGACAAGAAAAAAAGCTAAAGTAATAATAATCATTCCAGTCCCATTAGTGTATTTTAATGATGGTGTGGAGCTTGACCTTAATCCCGTAGTGTCCTCTGATATATTCATCATGAGAGCTTGTCCAAAAGCTGATATACATAAATATCTCAACCCACCCTGCTAACAAAATAAATACATTGAAAAATAAAAAATTACAATTTTTTTTACCCACTACTTTACACATAGACAAAAATAACAGTTAGGCCATGTTCACACAGTGCGTTTTTTACTGCGGAACCGCAGCGTTTTTGCCGCTGCGGTTCCGCAGCTGTTTTCCATGCAGGGTACAGTAAAATGTACCCTATGGAAAACAGGACCCACTGTGCACATGATGCGGGAATCGGGAAAAAAGCCGCGCTGAATAGCTGCGGGAAAAAAGAAGTACCATGTCACTTCTTTTTTCGGAGCCGCAGCGGTTCTGCACCCATAGACCTCCATTGTGAGGTCAAACCCGCAGTAAAACCCGCAGATCAAAAATATATCTGCGGGTTTTATTGCGGTTTGTGCTGCAGAACCGCTGCAGCAGGAAGTGCGAGGAAGCGGGCGGAAGTGCGTGGGCGGAGTGTGGCTGCCCCGATCCCACCCCCCATGCTCCGATGCCCCTCCCCCGTGCTCCGATGCCCCCCCCGTGCTCCGATGCCCCCTCCCCCGTGCTCCGATGCCCCCCCGTGCCCTAATCTCCCCCCCTTATACTTACCCGGCCTCCCGGTGTCCGTCTGGCCGTCTTCTCCCTGGGCGCCGCCATCTTGCAAAATGGCGGGCGCATGCGCAGTGCGCCCGCCGAATCTGCCGGCCGGCAGATTCGTTCCAAAGTGCATTTTGATCACAGAGATATAACCTATCTCAGTGATCAAAATAAAAAAAAATAGTAAATGACACCCTTTGTCACCCCCATAGGTAGGGACAATAAAAAAAATTAAGAATTTTTTTTTTTTTTTCCACTAAGGTTAGAATAGGGTTAGGGGTAGGGTTAGGGGTAGGGGTAGGGTTAGGGGTAGGGTTTGGGGTAGGGTTAGGGGTAGGGGTAGGGTTAGTGGTAGGGGTAGGGTTAGGGGTAGGGTATTTTCAGCCATTTTAACCCTAAAAAACTTCATAGAAAACACACAGACTCTGCATAGAAAACTGCATAAAAAAAAGGATAAAAAAAGGATCAAAAAACGCATCAAAAAAGGACCAAAAAAGCACAAAAAAAAGGACCTGCGTTTTCTGCAAAGACCTGCGGTTTCAGTCCTGAAAAAAAAAGGATGGAAATCAGGAACGTGTGAACATACCCTAAAAATATCCCACACACAACTGATCTCCCCACGGGAGTAAATGACCCGATTACACACATTATTATTATTATTATTATTACGATACACACACTGGCAGCTTTTCAATACAGGAGTGCCATGTCCTGACCGGTACTAGACTGTGCTGATGGCACATGATGTGATAGGCCGCCAATTCTATACTTTTCGTCTATAGAGTTACTGTACAGTTTCTGTACTTTTGACTCCTGTATTCCAGCTGGGCCACTGTAGGGCAGTAAGGCGAGGACTGCTGTATTGGGCTGCCTGACTTCTGAAGAAATTAAGACCCAGTCAGTTTATGCAGAGCACGGACCAACAAGCCAACACAGATAAAACAGAAAGGTCTTTCTTATCTACAATACCAACTATGTGACAGATATTGAAGAGTTCTCCTTCTGATGTAATGTGGATAAGGGTCAGTACTGAGCGCAGGGAGGTCTGCAGACACAAGTGCTGATACTACAGGAGGAGGTCTGCATACCTTGTGCTGAGACTACAGGAGGAGGTGTGGAGACAGTGCTTATACAGTTATATGAAAAAGTTTGGGCACCCCTGTTAATCTTAAGCTTAATGTTTTATAAAAATTGTTTTTTTTTGCAACAGCTATTTCAGTTTCATATATCTAATAACTGTTGGACACAGTAATGTTTCTGCCTTGAAATGAGGTTTATTGTACTAACAGAAAATGTGCAATCTGCATTCAAACAAAATTTGACAGGTGCATAAGTATGGGCACCCCACCAGAAAAGTGACATTAATATTTAGTAGATCTTCCTTTTGCAAAAATAGCAGCCTCTAGTCGCTTCCTGTAGCTTTTAATGAGTTCCTGGATCCTGGATGAAGGTATTTTTGCCCATTCCTCTTACAAAACAATTCCAGTTCAGTTAAGTTTGATGGTCGCCGAACATGGACAGCCCTCTTCAAATGATCCCACAGATGCTCAATGATATTCAGGTCTGGGGACTGGGATCGCCATTCCAGAACAGTATAATTGTTCCTCTGCATGAATGCCTGAGTAGATTTGGAGCGGTGTTTTGGATGATTGTCTTGCTGAAAGATCCATCCCCTGCATAACTTCAACTTTGTCACTGATTCATGAACATTATTGTCAAGAATCTGCTGATACTGAGAGGAATCCATGCGTCCCTCAACTTTAACAAGATTCACGTTGCTGGCATTGGCCACACAGCCCCAAAGCATGATGGAACCTCCACCAAATTTTACTGTCGGTAGCAAGTGTTTTTCTTGGAATCATGGTTTTTTTGGCCACCATGCATAAAGCCTTTTTGTATGACCAAACAACTCAATCTTGGATTCATCAGTCCACAGGACCTTCTTCCAAAAAGAAATTGGCTTCTCCAAATGTGCTTGCATACCTCAGCCGACTCTGTTTGTGACGTGCTTGCAGAAACGGCTTTTTTCACATCACTCTCCCATACAGCTTCTCCTTGTGCAAAGTGCGTTGTATAGTTGACCGATGCACAGTGACACCATCTGCAGCAAGTTGATGCTGCAGCTCTCTGGAGGTGGTCTGAGGATTGTCCTTGACTGATCTCACCATTCTTCTTCTCTGCCTTTCTGATGTTTTTCTTGGCCTGCCACTTCTGGCCTTAACAAGAACTGTACCTGTGTTCTTCCATTTCCTTACTATGTTCCTCACAGTGGAAATTGACAGGTTAAATCTCCGAGACAGCTTTTTATATCCTTCCCTGTTATCAACTGGTGGTTTAGGAGCAACATGGGACGAGCTCTGAAGGAGGTGGTACCTGTACTGACCGCAGTCCCTAAGCTCAACACAACACTAGAAGTAGCCGTGGGATGCTCCTGTCACTCCCTAGGCACCTTGTCACAGCCTGAGAATTAACTACCCCTAAAGATAGAAACAGGAAAACTATCTTGCCTCAGAGAAAATCCCCAAAGGATAGATAGCCCCCCACAAGTAATGACTGTGAGTGGAGAGGGAAAAGACATACACAGAATGAAACCAGGATGTAGCACAGGAGGCCAGTCTAGCTAGATAGAAAGGACAGGATAGGATACTGTGCGGTCAGTATTAAAAACTACAAAAATCCACACAGAGTTTACAAAAGTCTCCACACCTGACTAAAGGTGTGGAGGGTAAATCTGCTTCCCAGAGCTTCCAGCTTAACTGAATTAATCCGTACTGACAAGCTGGACAAAACATAGAATGCACAGAACGAATAAGTCCACAACATGTGGACAGAAAAGAGCAAAGCAAGGACTTATCTTTGCAGAACTGGTCAGGATATCAGGGAAATCCAAGAGAGATGTGAATCCAACCAGGAACCAGGAACCATTGACAAGTGGCACTGGCTGAAGAGAAGAGCCAGGCATAAATAGCCGAGCAGAAAGACAATCAGTGGAAGCAGCTGCAGACTGCTAAATCCAAGGAGCAGCCATTCCACTTAAAACCACCGGAGGGACCCCAAGAGCAGAACTCACAAAAGTGCCACTTACAACCACCGGAGGGAGCCCAAGAGCGGAATTCACAACACTTCCTCTGAACAACTATGTTGAATAATCTTTGTTTTCAGATCATTAGACAGTTGTTTTGAGGAGCCCATGATGCCACTCTTCAGAGGAGATTCAAACAGGAGAACAACTTGCAAGTGGCCACTCTTAAGTAGCTTTTCTCATGATTGCATACACCTGGCTATGAAGTTCAAAGCTCAATGAGGTTAGAAAACCAAAAAAAGTGCTTTAGTAAGTCAGTAAAAAGTAGGTAGGAGTATTTAAAACAAGAAAATGATAAGGGTGCCCATACTTATGCACCTCTCAAATTATGCTTGGATGCAGATTGCACATTTTCTGTACAATAAACCTCATTTCAAGGCAGAAACATTACTGTGTCCAACAGTTATTAGATATATGAAACTGAAATAGCTGTTGCAAAAAAAACTATTTTTTATAAAACATTAAGATTAATAGGGGTGCCCAAACTTTTTCATATAACTGTACTACAGGAGGAGGTCTGCAGACACAGTGCTGACACTACAGAGGAGGTCTGCATACCTTGTGCTGATACTACAGGAGGAGGTATGGAGAAAGTGCTTTTACTACAGGAGGAGGTCTGCAGACACAGTGCTGACACTACAGAGGAGGTCTGCAAACACAGTACTGAGGGCAGGGAGGTCTGCAGACACAGTGCTGATACTACAGTAGGAGGTCTGCAGACACAGTGCTGGTACTACAGGAGGAGGTCTGCAGACACAGTTCTGATACTACAGGAGGTCTGCAGACAGTGCTGATACTACAGGAGGAGGTCTGCAGACACAGTACTGGTACTACAGGAGGAGGTATGCTGACAGTACTGAGGGCAGGGAGGTCTGCAGACAGTGCTGATTCTTCAAGAGGAGGTCTGCAGACACAGTGCTGATACTACTGGGGCCTCTGCTCATTCTAAGCCTTTGTTCTGTGGCAAAATATGAAAAATTAACTACACCCCTTGAATCAGTCGCTCATGCAACCACCTTTAGCAGCAATAATTTATAGTAATGTTTCTGTATGACTTTATCAGTCTTTCACATCATCATGGATTTTGTACTACTCTACTGACCAACGTTGCATGAAGTTTGTGACCATTGGTTTGTGCACAGGTCTCTTATGGTCCCACCACAGCATGTCTATTTGGTCGAGGTGTGGACCTTGATTGGGACATTACAATCCTGTGATCCGTTTCTTTCTGATGCAGAGTTTATGGTGTGCTTGGGATCATTGTACTCTTACATTTTGGCCAAGGTTTAAGTTTTTAAATAGATGGCCCCACACTTCACTACGACTGGGTAATTCTGAAAAAAACGTTTAAAGGGAACTTGTCAGCAGGATTGTGCTCAGTAACCTACAGACAGTGTCAGGTCGGGGCTGTTATACTGATTACAGTGATACCTGGTGATGGAATCCGTCTTGTGGTTGTTGTGTAATTTTTATTTGTAATTTTCAGTTATTGAGATTCTTGTGCTCCGGGGCGGCCTGTGTGTGGGGCTGTGGGTAGAGCTGAGGGTGGGGTGGTAGGTGGGGCTTTATGTGGTACTCTGCTTACATATTCATATCTGTATGGCTTATGACAGGTGACTGAGCCTTCACTGACCTGCCCCCTATTTTACATACTGAATATAATATGGTTAGGAAAAAAAATTCAGATTGATCAGACCTGCAATGGCGGCAGCGCCTGCGCTATAGAATGATATGAGGGATAATATGCATATTTTCATTTTATTTACACATATAGATTTGTTTAAGACAACATAGTATAACTAAAGATTAAGCCCTTTCTGCCAGCTGACAGAATAGTACGTTAGCTGGCAGTATGCCCCGCTTTGAGGTGGGCTCCGGCGGTGAGCCCATCTCAAAGCCGCGATATGTCAGCTACTTTCAACAGCTGTCATGTGCCCGCAATGGGCGCGAGCGGAATTGCGATCCGCCCATGCCCATTAACTAGTTAAATGCCGTTGTTAAACTCTGACAGCGGCATTTAACAAGCACTGCCGGCCGCGCGGCCATAAGTATGCAAACCACTGACCCCGTCATGTGATTGGTGCACTGCCATCACAATCAGAGGTCTCCTCGAGACCTCTATGGTTGTTGATGGCAGATTGCTATGAGCGCCACCCTGTGGTCAACGCTCATAGCAAGCCTGTAATTCTACTACATAGAGGCGATCTGTGCATCACCTCTATGTAGCAGAGGCGATCGAGTAGTGCATGACTATTGAAGCATGCCAACATTTAAAAAAAAAAGTTTAAAAATATAAATAAAATATAAAAGTTCAAATCCCCCCCCCTTTCGCCCCAATCAAAATATAACAATTAAAAAAAATCAAACCTACACATATTTGGTATTGCCGCGTTCAGAATCGCCCAATCTATCAATAAAAAAGATTAACCTGATGGCTAAACGGCATTTTTTATATGCAATAACGGGCGATCGAAAGAACTTATCTGCACAAACGTGGTATAATTAAAAACATCAGCTCGGCACGCAAAAATAAGCCCTCAGCCACCCCGAGATCACGAATAATGGAGACACTACGGGTATCGGAAAATGGCGCATTTTTTTTTTTTAAGCAAACTTTGGATTTTTTTTACCACTTAAATAAAATACAACTTAGACATGTTTGGTGTCTATGAACTTGTAATTACCTAGAGAATCATAAGTGCAGATCAGTTTTAGCATTTAGTGAACCTAGCAAAAAAGCCAAACAAAAAACAACTGTAGGATTGCACTTTTTTTGCAATTTCATCGCACTTGGAATATGTTTCCCGTTTTCTGTTACAAGAAATGGTAAAACCAATGATGTCGTTCAAAAGTACAACTCGTTCCACAAATAATAAGCCCTCACATGGCCATATTGATGGAAAATAAAAAAGTTATGGCTCTGGAAAGAAAGGGAGCAAAAAACGAAAAAAGCTCCGGGGGTTAAGGGGTTAAACAACAACCATGTAATGACCAGAGGTCCGAATAAGATCCAGTGAGTCACAAACCAAGACCAAGGCAGAAATCTCCAACGGTATTTACTCAAAGGCAAAATAATCAAGGTAATATGGAGAATATTAAGACAGATGCACCCCACAGATACACTAGCTCAGCAGCAGCTGAAATCACTGTGCCACTCCAAGGTCTCCTGAGAACTGTATACTACAACAGACTAGTAAGAAATTTACCTAACAGGCAACTAAAAGCAGGAACAAGTGTAAATTGAATGTAGTGTTATTAAGGGAGCCCCTGGAATGGCACATTGAGTATAACTTACACAACTCTAATATAAGATACACCTCTAAAGTAACAATTTAACACTCTGAGCAGAGATACCCGGGTATCTATAACTATGGTACCGTATCCTGAGATGGATTTCCTCTCAGGCAGGAATCCGCACAGGCTGCAGCCAGTTCATATTTTCAGCGCCAATAAGTTACAGCAAGCTCCTCTTGTCTTGTCTTGTCGGCCGATGCCGAGCCCAAACGCCGGGGACTTAGTTAGTGGTCTCACGATGTAATCTCTGCTTCTGTAGCTCCTAGGAATGCTTCCACGACAATCCGTCCGTCTCTGTATCAGCAGTCTGTCCAGACTTGGTTCTCCACTCAATGCACAGGGAATCCACAGACTTCCAAATACGTACTGGGTTCTTAGTAAAGTCTCAGTCTTTTGTTAAATAAAGGGTTAACTCCTCTCCAGGAAACGTTAGCAACACAAGTCTCTCACAGAGTTAAACAAAAGGTTAATTCTTCTCCAGGGGAACGTTAGCGACAAAAAGTCTCTCAAAAGCTTCTTTTCCTCCAAAAACACTTGCAGTAAATCCACACACAGTCTCTCTTTAAGATATCACAGCAGCTTCTCCTTTGCTTCCCGCCTTTTCTCTCTCAGCTCTCACTTCCTACTTTCACTTTACACCCGAGACACTAGACCCCACCCAGCAGCACACATTGTCTCTGGGAGTTTTGCACGGTCTGTTCTCTTCTGCAATAGGCAAAAACCACAGGGTCCTAGTGCCCTCTCAGTGGGACTACAGTTCACCCTCTTACATGCCACCCCACTAGAGGTTGGCGTCCTCGACATACCTTCCCACTCAAATTCATCTTGAGCATATCGCTGAGGCGGTATTCCTGCCGTAGATCGTGTAGTTCTCCTGAGTCCTACATCAACAGGTGCGACCTTAGAGGGAGCTAGAGTCTCTTCCATGGTCGTGTCAGTGGGCGTAAGTGGAGTTGTCTCCTCCTGCGGCTCGATGTCCTGTGATACAGCGTCAGGACCAAGCAGTTGACCTGATGCACTCTCCTCAACAACATCCTCCATATCCCCAACATTCTCATCACCCGAGGCCAGATCGGTCACAGGGGGCAAATAAGCAGGCGCAGGAGTAAGCACACCATCAAACTCAAGATCATTCAGAGCTTCCGCCCCTTGAAACATGGCCTCTGGCTCTAGGGGGGTAGGCGCCGAATCTTCAAACCAGCACCGCTGTAACATGTTACGATGCAAATTACGGGTTGGCCCCCCTGTCCCCACCGGTTCGACCTCGTACACTGGAATCTCAGGGTTCACCTATTTTTTTATCAGATACGGTATCGCCTCCCATCGGTCACTCAGCTTTCCTGACCGTCGTTTTGTCCTCACCAACACTCTGTCTCCCGGAGAGAACAGCTCTGTTTGTACAGGTCGCGTGTCCTTATGGACCACCTGGCGAAGGCGGTCACCCACCACCTGATGCACCACCCTCAACCGCCGCCGATGCTCTCGTACCCACTCGGATGCAGTCCGAAGGGGGGCGGAGGAGGGATCTGGCATGCTCAAATCCTCAATGTCTCGGCCAGGTCTACCAAACATCAACATGTGTGGTGAGTAACCAGTAGTACTGTGCACCCTGTTATTGTAAGCCCACATCAATTCGGGGAGATACTCAGGCCAGCATGTCTGTTGCTGACTCTCTAAGGACCTCAACATTTGCAACAGGGTCCGATTAAAACGCTCACACGCCCCGTTACCCTGAGGGTGGTAAGGCGTTGTTCTCGACTGCTCGATACCATAGAGCTGGTGCAACTCTTTCATCAGCGTTCCCTGAAAGCAGGCCCCTTGATCTGAATGTATTCTCTGCGGACACCCGAACACTTGGAAGAAATGTCGGCACACTGCCTCAGCCGCCGACTTGGCCGTCTGATCTCTTGTCGGCACCGCTACAGCATACTTGGTAAAGTGATCTGTCATCACCAGGCAGTAGGAGTACCCTGATGTAGAGTACCCTATCAACACGTAGTCAATCATGAGTAGTTCCAGTGGAGCTGAAGTCTTAATAGACTGTGTGGGAGCCCGCTGCTCAGGGCTTTTGTTGAGCCCACAAATTCGGCACTGCCGACACGCGTCGGCCACCATCCCTCCCAACTCAGGGCAGTAGAGGACTCGCTGCAACCACTGAAGTGTCTTTTCACTTCCAAAATGGGCCCCCTTCTCATGCGCCTCACGAGCGACCACCGGCCCCATCCCCACAGGAATTATCAGTTGGTACCGATGCTGCAGCTCCGATGGCAGGTACACCTTACGATACAAAAGACCTTGTTCCACACACAATTTATCCCATTGTCGAAGGAGTTTCATTCCTTCCATGGACAACTGAGCCTTGTCCTCTGCACTGGGCCAGGCCTTGTTTTGTACCCAACGGCGCACAAGTGCAACGTCCGGACACTCATCCTGGACTCTTGTCCAATCTGAGGGTGTTTTACCCAGGACACAGGGCATCCCGGTGGCCACCCCACTTGAGTGTACCACACTTTGGAAGATAGGTATTTGCCCCAAAGCTGGAGTTTCAGTATCCTCAAGTTGTTCATCAACATCTTCCCCGGATGACCCAAGGGGCACTCTTGACAATGCATCTGCATTGCCGTTCTCTCGACCAGAGCGAAATTTAATGCGGTAATTGAACTTGGCCAGTCTGGCGACCCACCGCTGCTCCAACGCCCCCAGTTTTGCATTCTCTAAGTGAGCTAGCGGGTTGTTATCTGTCATGACTAGCACCTCAGCTCCTGTTAGATACTCGGCGAAGCGTTCTGTCATTGCCCACACCAGGGCCAGCAATTCCAGACGGAATGAGCTGTAGTTAGCCGGATTTCGCTCGGAGTCTCTTAAAGATCTGCTGCCATAAGAAATCACTCGTTCTCGGCCGTCCTGCACCTGTGCTAGTACTGCCCCCAACCCATGAAGACTACCATCGGTATACAACAAAAAAGGGGTGTCAAACCGGGCGTAGGCCAGCAATGGGGCACTCGTTAGGGCGGTTTTCACTCCATCAAATGCCTTTTTCTGTAGGGGCCCCCATGGAATGGGGCGATTTCGAGGACCCAGCGCTGTCCCTCTCAAAAGTTCATTCAAGGGACTCACCACTTGTGAGAATTTAGGCACAAACCGCCGATAGTATCCTGCTAGGCCCAGGAAGGCCCGCACTTCTCGCAGGTCACAAGGAGGTGGCCACTCTTGTACCGCCTTAATCTTACTGGCTAAAGGTAGTACCCCGTCCGGGGTCACCAGATGCCCCAAATATTCAATCTGGTTTCGTAACAGCTGACATTTTTTTGGCTTTATTTTCAGGCCGTAGCTCTTGAGCCGCTGGAGAACTTGACGCAGCTTCTCCAGATGATCTTCAAATGAGGTTCCGAACACCACAATGTCGTCCAAATATATCAGGACTGATTCAAAATTTAGATCACCCAAGCAATGTTCCATCAGGCGTTGGAAGGTTCCCGGGGCGGTAGCGAGGCCAAAGGGCATCCGGTTGAACTCAAAGAGCCCCATTGGCAATACAAACGCCGTCTTGGCCCGATCTTTTTCAGCCATTGGGACCTGCCAGTACCCGCTTGCCAAATCCAACGTTGAGAAATACTTGGCCCGACCCAGGGCCGACAGGGATTCTTCAATATGGGGTAAAGGATAGGCGTCCCGTACGGTGTGGGCATTCAATTTCCGATAGTCCACACAAAATCGGAGTGTCCCATCCTTCTTGCGGACCAAGACTACAGGGGCCGCCCAGGGACTCCGGCTCTCTCGGATCACTTGGTTGTCCAGCATACTGGCCACCATGCTCTTCACCTCTTGATAGAGCGCCGGAGGAATTTGGCGATATCTTTCTCTAATGGGTGGAGTATCCCCCGTTGGAATCTCATGCTCAATCGTCTGGGTACACCCGAAGTCCTCTCCATGTCGGGAAAAGGTCTCTTGATGTTCCCACAAAACTCTCTCCAACTGCTCCAACTGCACGGGGGTCAGCTTCTCCCGATCCACTCCCATCTGCTCCATGATCACATGAACATTCCATTCCTCCGTAGGAGGTTCAGTCCAGCCTACCTCGACCGCGAATGTCCAGGATGACTGTTGGTCTGGTCGCAATTCGAACCCTGCATTTTCCGGCACCTTCTCTGCCGGTACGAACAGTTCAGCCAGTATGGTCCCAGCGGGAATTGCAACAGCTTCATCTAAAACATTGATGCATCGGACCGGTACTCGTCCATTCTTCACAATCGCCAAAGAACGGGCCACATGTACCTTGGCAAATGAGGAACCCTCTCGGGCGGGCTCAAGTAGCACTTCAAGCCCATTCAATCTCTGTGCAGCTCCCACAGGCAGCATTAAGAGTTCCTCTTGTCTGGGTCCCAGCAGGATCGGGGCCCTCGAAGTCACTCGGACCCGGCCCACCCGGCCACCTGGGACCGCACTTTTCAGCAAGTCGCAACTCAGCACTAGATGGTGTAGAATTCTCTGTGTGGGTCGGTGTCTTGTCGCACGGGCCCAGTATCGGGGTCCTTCACTGGCATACATCTGGTGATTCAGATCTCGCAGCACGTTCATTCCGAGCGTCACTTCCATCCCTCTTCTAGGGGGGTGATCCACCAGTACTACCCCTTTCTGCCCCAGCTCTTGACCAAACATTTTTAGTTGCATCCACACGATCCCTTTTACTGACAATTGACCATTATTTGCGGCGGTCAGTCGTATCACTCGGCCATCCTCTGGAATCACTAGTCGACTGAAATATCTCTCATATACTTCTAGAGGCATTATAGTACATTCGGATCCCGTGTCAACCAAGCACCTCATCTTCCGCCCTTCAAACTCTGCTTCTATCACTGGACTACATGCAAACAAATCTTGTTCATTCCGTCGAGGGCTTTGTGTGGGTGGGGCCGCTGCTGCTTGCCCTCTCATGGCAGCGGCCGGAAGTTTAAAGCCGGCGACGGGGTTTCTGGGGCTGTAAGCGCCCGGCAGTAACGCGAGATGTGTCCCTGGCGGCCACACTTCCAGCAGGTGATTGTTCCTCGTGGGCGAGGGCTTGACTCATTATGATAGGACGACCTGGCCATTTGCGGGGTCACCGTTCCAGGGGGTGAGGCAGGAGGTTCCCGCGAGGGGGTAGAGGCGGGATCAACTGTCAGTTGAGACAATTTCAGCTTCAACTCCTTCACCTCAGCACGCAGAGCTTGTACCACGCTTACTAGCCCCTCTCCCCCCGACCCTGATGAACCACCTTCCTCCAGCTGGGCACTGTTCACTGACCCCTCGGGAACATAGGCCGATTTCTCTTCCCTTTCCACTGCAGCTCGGTAAATCTGCCAGAAAGATAACTCTGGTGCAACCCGGACCATTTCCAACAGTTTGTCCCGGAGAAGTCTATTGGCTACACCGGTGATGAATTGGTCCCGGAGCAAGCGGTCTACCTCCCGGAATGCCCCCATGGCCCCCGGGTCTAGTCGCTGCATTTCATTCAACATCTCTTGCAAAATATTAGAGTACTGCATCAGGGACTCACACTCTCTCTGGGGACGATTAAAGAATAGGGACCGAAGCTGGGCCACGCGCGCTCGGCCCCCCAAACTCCCCTCTAACAGTTCCAAAATCTTTTCTAATGTATCCCTCTCTGATTCTGGGCGCACCATCACCATACGCCTAATATCACCCTCCAGTGCATTTAATGCCAGCTCAGCGCGTAACGCGGGGGTCAAATTACACATGCGCAGAATACTCCAGATTCTCTCAGCCCAATCTTGCAACGCCATATTGCGCCCATCGTATTTCGGCATGTGCTGAAGTAAAGCTCCTACAGGCACATACCCTCCCGAAGTCGCCGCGGCTGCCAGGGGAACCCCAACCCCCGAGAAGGATGCGGATACAGCGGGGTCATTTCCACCATCGCCCTCGTCCATGACAAACACTGGATCCTGCCGACTACGCCAAAAATGTAATGACCAGAGGTCCGAATAAGATCCAGTGAGTCACAAACCAAGACCAAGGCAGAAATCTCCAACGGTATTTACTCAAAGGCAAAATAATCAAGGTAATATGGAGAATATTAAGACAGATGCACCCCACAGATACACTAGCTCAGCAGCAGCTGAAATCACTGTGCCACTCCAAGGTCTCCTGAGAACTGTATACTACAACAGACTAGTAAGAAATTTACCTAACAGGCAACTAAAAGCAGGAACAAGTGTAAATTGAATGTAGTGTTATTAAGGGAGCCCCTGGAATGGCACATTGAGTATAACTTACACAACTCTAATATAAGATACACCTCTAAAGTAACAATTTAACACTCTGAGCAGAGATACCCGGGTATCTATAACTATGGTACCGTATCCTGAGATGGATTTCCTCTCAGGCAGGAATCCGCACAGGCTGCAGCCAGTTCATATTTTCAGCGCCAATAAGTTACAGCAAGCTCCTCTTGTCTTGTCTTGTCGGCCGATGCCGAGCCCAAACGCCGGGGACTTAGTTAGTGGTCTCACGATGTAATCTCTGCTTCTGTAGCTCCTAGGAATGCTTCCACGACAATCCGTCCGTCTCTGTATCAGCAGTCTGTCCAGACTTGGTTCTCCACTCAATGCACAGGGAATCCACAGACTTCCAAATACGTACTGGGTTCTTAGTAAAGTCTCAGTCTTTTGTTAAATAAAGGGTTAACTCCTCTCCAGGAAACGTTAGCAACACAAGTCTCTCACAGAGTTAAACAAAAGGTTAATTCTTCTCCAGGGGAACGTTAGCGACAAAAAGTCTCTCAAAAGCTTCTTTTCCTCCAAAAACACTTGCAGTAAATCCACACACAGTCTCTCTTTAAGATATCACAGCAGCTTCTCCTTTGCTTCCCGCCTTTTCTCTCTCAGCTCTCACTTCCTACTTTCACTTTACACCCGAGACACTAGACCCCACCCAGCAGCACACATTGTCTCTGGGAGTTTTGCACGGTCTGTTCTCTTCTGCAATAGGCAAAAACCACAGGGTCCTAGTGCCCTCTCAGTGGGACTACAGTTCACCCTCTTACAACCACACGACTCAGAGGCGTAGTTAGGGTTTTTGTTCGGGGGGGCGAAGCTTCTCAGTAGGCCCCTAATCAGGTAACTTTGATTACAACTGGGTGATGCTCCCTAATAGTGGAGGAGAACCTCAGCAGATGACTGCGCTGTTACTGAAGATAATCTCTATATAACGACCAACATGGAGATTACCGCCATATGGTCAGTGGTAGATACCAGTCCTACAGAACATATAACAGATCACTGCACAGTTACAGATAATGTCTTACCGCTGACGTCCTTTCTCATGGAATCGTTCACTTTTCCGGTCTTTTCCATCTGGCCCAGACCAACATGACAACTTCTCCACCCAGAACTCGGCAATAGAGAATACAACAAAGATACATTTCACATGTCACATTTTCAGCCATCACCATCTATTCCCAACCTGCACAAACTCCTCATCCTGCTGATATCCCATTACTGACTCGCTGCTGCCGTATCTGTCCCTATTACTGCACCTGCTGTGCGGTTCTCTGTGCCCTCTAAATTCCAAAGCAACCCTCTATAATATAGTAATGCCGGGTGCAAGGACCCTAGAAAACAGTGCCCATATTTTGCCCCCTAGAAAGTAATAATGCTCTCTATGTGCCCCTTTGATAGTCACAGTAACCTGAGTTCCCCTATAACATTAAGTGCCCACTTTACATTTAATAATGTCCCGAGTCTCCCCCCTGTACAGCTCCCTTATACACAGTATAATGCCCCTCAATGTATAGTACCACCCACACAGTAAACTGACTGACTTAGTTGTCCTACTCCAAGCTGTTCAGGCTTGAGAGCCAACTACCAATTAAGTAAATCAGGTGATGTGCATCTCTGTAATGAGGAGGGGTGTTGTCTAATGACATCAAAACCCTACATAAGGTGTGCTTAATTATTAGGCAACTTCCTTTCCTTTGGCAAAATGGGTCAGAAGAGAGATTTGACGGGCTCTGAAAAGTCCAACATTGTCAGATGTCTTGCAGAGGGATGCAGCAGTCTTGAAATTGCCAAACTTTTGAAGCGTGATCACCGAACAATCAAGTGTTTCATGGCAAATAGCCAACAGGGTCGCAAGAAGCGTGTTGGGCAAAAAAGGCGCAAAATAACTGCCCACGAATTGAGGAAAATCAAGCGTGAAGATGCCATTTGCCACCAGTTTTGCCATATTTCAGAGCTGCAACGTTACTGGAGTAACAAAAAGCACAAGGTGTGCGATACTCAGGGACATGGCCAAGGTAAGGAAGGCTGAAAAACGACCACCTTTGTACAAGAAACATAAGATAAAACGTCAAGACTGGGCCAAGAAATATCTTAAGACTGACTTTTCAAAGGTTTTATGGACTGATGAAATGAGAGTGACTCTTGATGGGCCGGAGGCTGGATCAGTAAAGGGCAGAGAGCTCCACTCCAACTCAGACGCCAGCAAGGTGGAGGTGGGGTACTGGTATGGGCTGGTATCATAAAAGATGAACTTGTGGGACCTTTTTGGGTTGAGGATGGAGTGAAGCTCCAACTCCCAGACCTACTGCCAGTTTCTGGAAGACAACTTCTTCAAGCAGTGGTACAGGAAGAAGTTGGTATCGTTCAAGAAAAACATGATTTTCATGCAGGACAATGCTCCATCACATGCCTCCAACTAAAAGGTCTCAAAGAACAAAAAATAATGACATGGCCCTTTTTTGTAAAAAAGTAGATAGGGCGGCACTGCCTTCAAAACGGGGACACATGCCAAGTAAAATATTAACACTTTAGTGCTTCATGGAGTAACCATTAGCCGCCACCTCACAGACTTCGGGTGCTCCTCGAAAAAATGGAAAACAAATCCAACTGCATAGTCCACATAAAAGAGAAGGAAAAACGAGGGCACTCACCAGTCTTCTTTTAGTGCAAAACCACTTTTATTAACACGACATCTTAAAAGTCCATGGTCAGGCAACGACGGAGCCGAAGCTCAGGTGAGCAGGGGGGAGCGGAGACGACGGCCGTTTCGCGCTGTGCTTGCGCTTCTACGGGTCAGTCTTTTATGTGGACAATGACATGGCCCTATTGTTCACCTGATCTGACCCCATAGAGAACCTGTGGTCCCTCATAAAATGTGAGATCTACAGGGAAAACAGTCCACCTCTCGGAACAGTGTCTGGGAGGCTGTGGTGGCTGCTGCACGCAATGTTGCTTGTAAACAGATCAAGCAGCTGACAGAATCTATGGATGGAAGGCTGTTTAGTGTCACCATAAAGAAAGGTGGCTATATTGGTCACTATTTTTTTTTTGTTTTGTTTTTGCATGTCAGAAATGTTTATATCTAAATTTTGTGCAGTTATATTGGTTTACCTGGTGAAAATAAACAAGTGAGATGGGAATATATTTGGTTTTTATTAAGTTGCCTAATAATTCTGCACAGTAATAGTTACCTGCAAAACAGATATCCTCATAAAATCTAAAAAAAAACAAAACACTCCAACATCCAAAAATATTATGTTTTGATATTTATGAGTCTTTTGGGTTGATTGAGAACATAGTTGTTGATCAATAATAAAAATAATCCTCTAAAATACAACTTGCCTAATAATTCTGCACACAGTGTAGTGAGCATTGAACCCACAGGTACGACAGAGTTTGATAACATTAGGTCGTCATATTCAATATGTTGTCATTAGATTTGAGCGCAAGTGTTTGCTACTCCAGTTTGCATCGGGTGCTTGGATGTGCACCAAAAACCACTAGCCATCATATCAACCTTTTTTTTCCACTTTTGAGAAAAAAAAACAATTTTAACTAGAACCCTAACACAACCACAACCCTAACCGCAACGCTAACTGCAAAGAGTGGAAAAAAAATTACAATATTTTTATTTTATAATTTTGATCTAACTAAGGGGGTGACAAAGGGGGATTTGATTTACTATTTCTTTTTGTGTTTTGATCACTGTGATGGGGTACATCACAATGATCAAAAGGAACCAACAGGAAAAATTCCCTATTGTCACCGTGTACCACCCAGTAGATCTTTTTAACCAGGAAAATAATGCTGAGGTTAGGGGGACCGATCAGGAGGGCCCGGGGAGGGGTAGATATCGGAGGGGGACCCTATTTCTCTATTCTCTGACATGTTAGATCATATCAGAGGAGAGAGATATGAATTGTAAATCAGATTTTTTTTTTTGTGATTGCCGTTATGATCATTTGACAGGGGACCATAAAAAATGGCCCTGATCATGCTTGGGGGTGCTATGCTTCTATTTATCAGCTCAGTTAACTGCTGCCATTAAAAGTTATTATTATTTATTTATATAGCACCATTAATTCCATGGTGCTGTACATGAGAAAGGGGTTATGTACAGATTTATAGATATCGTTTGCAGTAAACAAGTTTACAATTACAGACTGGTACAGAGGGGAGAAGAACCCATCCTTGCCGACTTACATTCTACGGGATAATGGGGAAGAGACAGGTGCCGAGGGTGCGGCAGCTCTGGTGGTGGTGAGGTGGCAGCTCGGGTGGTGGTGAGGCGGCAAAATGGTTATTGCAGGCAGTAGGCTTTCATTAAGAGATGGGTTTTCAGGTTCCATCTGAAGGAGCCGAGGGTGGTGGATAATTGGACGTGTTGAGGCATGGAATTCCAGAGGATGGGGGAAATTCGGGAGAAATCTTGTTGTGTGAGGAATGAATGAATAAGGAGAGTAGGAGGTTTTGGGAGGATCAAAGATTACGTGAGGGAAGATAGTGGGAGATTAGTTCAGAGATATAGGGAGGGGACAGGTTGTGGATGGCTTTGTAGATCAGTGTTAGTAGTTTGAACTGGATTCGTTGGGGAATTAGGAGCCAGTGGAGGGATTCGCAGAGGGGAGAAGCAGGAGAGTAGCGAGGAGAGAGGTGGATTAGCCGAGCAGCAGGGTTCAGGTCAGACTGGAGTGGGGCAAGGGAGTTATCGGGGAGGCCACGGAGGAGCGTGTGCAGTAATCGAGGCGGGAGATGATGAGGGCATGCACAAGAGTTTTAGTAGATTGTGGGCTGAGGAAGGAACGGATTCTGGCAATATTTTTGAGTTGGAGGCGACAGGAGGTGGCAAGAGTTTGGACGTGCGGTTTGAAAGACAGGGCAGAGTCGAGAGTTACCCTGAGGCAGCGGATTTCAGGTGCTGGAGAGAGCGTGATGCCGTTTACTATAATAGATAGTTCAGGTAGGAGGGGATACACGAGATGCGGGAAAGATGATGAGTTCAGTTTTGTCTACATTGAGTTTTAGGAAGCAAGAGGTGAAGAAGAGGGTTAAATCAACGTTCCAATAGAGAATTAACCAAATTAAATAATTTAATCATCCAACCATATATTTGACTCTAGAACACTTTGACATAGACGAGTTTAAGGTTGACTCAATGACTGCAAGGTGCCAATGTCCTGTGGCTGCAAAACAAGCACAAATCAAATTATGGCCAGACATCTCCACAATGGTCTTGTTTGTCCACATTGCACACTTCGGCCGTGCTGCTCTGTTTTTTCTTTTTTTTTAAAAAGAGGCTTTGTCCTAGCAATCCTTTCAAACAACACATACTTTCAATCTTTTTCTAAAAGTACTTCATGAACTTGAACATGTGACATGCCAACAAAGGACTTTAAAGTCCGAGCTGTAGCTCTTGTTTTTTTTTTTTTTTTTGCAATTTTTCTTAGCATTTACCAGTTTGATCTAGGGATTAATTGTCTGGCTGATCCTCTCCTGGGAAAATTATCAGCTGTCTTGAATAATCTTCTCTCTCATTGTAGAATTATGGAGTCCAAATGTTTAAAAAAATTGCCGTACAGCCCCTCCCAGATTGATGTGCAGCAACAATTTTGCTTTTCTAATATCATTGCTGATGTCTTTCCTCCTTGGCATTCGTCCTAACACATGGCTGAATCCTCCAGATTGACAAACTGCTAAAACTTCTGCTTTTCTGGAAGTGCTCACACTTAGTTATGAATAATTAATGAAGGGCATTTGATTAGCAGCATCCGGCTGCTATTTACACTCTTATATCCAATAGAAACAGTAAGGGTGTACCTAATTTTCACAAAGTGGTACCACATTTTGGCCTACTATTTGATAAATAATCACACAGTGTCAATTGTCATGTGTTGTTATTCAGCTGAGGATGTATTTACCTAATATTAAGACTGTTGATAATGGATTAATCTCTGTACTGTCCAGCCTTTCTACAATGAATATATATTTCTTCAGGAACAAAGATAACAGCTTACAACTGGTATTTCTTATAGTTTAGGATCTTAGCATCTTGTCTGTCAGCTTGCAAAGTGAAAGTAAAAGTGTGCTCCAACTACACACACAGTGAGCAGGAACTTTCTGTTGCTTTTTTGTTGTTTTTTTAACAGTAATTTACTGGTAATATAACACTATTGCTGGACACAGAAACTAATGCACTATTTAACAGTAGTAAATAGTAGTTGATGCAATATATAAAATAATAAGTATTAAGGTACCGTCACACTAAGCGACGCTGCAGCGATACCGACAATGATCCGGATTGCTGCAGCGTCGCTGTTTGGTCGCTGGAGAGCTGTCACACAGACCGCTCTCAAGCGACCAACGATGCCGGTAACCAGGGTAAACATCGGGTAACTAAGCGCAGGGCCGCGCTTAGTAACCTGATGTTTACCCTGGTTACCATCCTAAAAGTAAAAAAAACAAACAGTACATACTTACCTACCGCTGTCTGTCCTCCAGCGCTGTGCTCTGCACTCCTCCTGTACTGACTGTGAGCACAGCGGCCGGAAAGCAGAGCGGTACAGGAGGAGTGCAGAGCACAGCGCTGGAGGACAGACAGCGGTAGGTAAGTATGTACTGTTTGTTTTTTTTACTTTTAGGATGGTAACCAGGGTAAACATCAGGTTACTAAGCGCGGCCCTGCGCTTAGTTACCCGATGTTTACCCTGGTTACCAGTGAAGACATCGCTGAATCGGTGTCACACACGCCGATTCAGCGATGTCTGCGGGGAGTCCAGCGACCAAATAAAGTTCTGGACTTTCTTCCCCGACCAGCGACAGCACAGCAGGGGCCTGATCGCTGCTGCCTGTCACACTGGACGATATCGCTAGCGAGGACGCTGCAACGTCACGGATCGCTAGCGATATAGTCTAGTGTGACGGTACCTTTACTCCTACAAAGACTTCTAAAGACTAGATTTATTTAAATTAATGTCTTGATACATAAAACTATAGAAGTCATAGTAAATTCTAGTAAACCACATTAATTCTCATTATTTTATACTTGTATATTTCTGTGTGATTTGCAGTAAAACAATGTTTGCCAATGTGTGAGGCTGAGGAGTGGCTCAATGCCAGGTATTAGGAAGTCTTGGCATAAAACATCTGACTTATCTGTGGCTGCTGGCAGCTATTTCCCTTAACTTCAATTAATAAACAGGTGTACAATAGTTTTATGGTTTATGAGTTCTTTACTGCTCTCAGGTGATTGTGTCACCATAGAAAATGATCAGCAGCATGATCATGAGTATCCGCATATTCTGATGCAAATTTTGTTCTGTATCTGCTGTGGCTTTTACCCAATTTATTGCAAAAGGTTAGCAAATCTTATTATACATATGCTGCAAAAAAACTGAACAGAAATTGTCTTGTGGTGTGGAGTTTAAATCCAAATCTATCTGCAGATTTTTGCTGTGGATTTCACATTTTGTCAGATTTAAAATCTATTTCTCTCTCCTCTGATCTAACATATCAGAGAAAAGAGAAATGGGGTCACCGAGCCTCCCACAGTACCTTAGGTACTGGATTCATCATCCCCTGGCCCCATCCTTCTGCAGAAAGAAAATGGCTAAGATCTGCCTCCCCGTACCCGGGAATTTTCTGATTGGCTGCTGGCTTTTGATTACTGTGATAGACCCCATCACAGTGATCAAAAGCCCCCAATATTAGTAAATATGGCAGCACTTGGGCTGTTCCCCTCTTCTCTCCTTGTAGTTGTTCTGGGAGAAAAGAGAGATACACTACATACAAGTGCTATACTGTCAGAGAAAAGAAAGTGAAAAAAATCACATTGCTATCTCCGTGCCTGCAAATCCCCTAAACCAAATTGATCACCCCCTTCCTTCTGTGTCATCCTCCTAGTCAGATTACATTTTTTTTAATTATTATTATTTGCAGTTAGGTTTAGGATTAGAGTTGGGGTTAGGCTATTTTTTCAAAAGTAATAAAAAATACTAGTGTTAGATGCTAGTGGTGTTGGATTAGGGTTATTTTTTTTGTTAGTCAAATAAAGCAATGGCCTGCATAACATTGAGCACGGAGCAAGCATACAGTCTGCTTTGCTATGGCAGTGAAACTTAATCTGAATCTGTTCACTCCAGAGTGTGGACCCCACGAATATTCTTCAAAAAAAGTCAGACCATCTGACAATTAATTCCAGGACTTGATTACTCATATAAACATTTTTGACCATTCATCTTAGTTTGACTGTTTTTACGACTAAATAGTCTTGCTATGCAAAATAGTTGTTTTCATTTATATTACTTAGATAATTTATAATGGTGATATGGGCTTTATCATTGGAGAATATCTAATAATGAGGCTGTTCCGTATTTAAACAATTCAGGCCTAAGTGTATGTTCCCACGGTCAGTATTAGGCAGCGCTTTGGATGCAGCACATGTCCGCTTTGTCCAAAGTGCTGTCGGCTTTTGAACGTAGGTGATTCCGCATGTGTTCATTGAACTGTGCGGTATGTCCACGTCCTATACATTGTACGGGTGAGATTTATCTTGCGGAGACTGATCGTTTCAGCAAGATAAATAGACATGGTGTGGTCTGAGAAGATGCGCCGCATGTCCGTCTCCACCGGGAAGCTGGAGGCGTCCGTGCATGCATAGTGGAGATGGGATTTCTTGAAATCCATCCACTATGCTGTAACATCTGGAGGCTGCGGGTTGGACGCTGCGAATGTACGCAGCATCCAACCCGCAGTATTTACTGACCATGGGAACATACCCTTACTGTATGGTTCTTGCCAAACCTCCTGTACCACACAAGACTTTCAGGATTCTGTAGGGGATTGGGTGTTTTATGCATATAGCGGTTCCTACCTTGGCGGGCACCTGTAATGGTGTACCACGTCTATTGGCACATTTGTCTCTCATATAAGGATTGATGGAGAGAAAGAGACGTAAGATGAGTCTCTGAAAGTCTCTATCATTCTAGCCCTGCTGGTGTTCTTACATCTTGGAACGAATTCAGTTTTGCACATAGTTGGCTGCATTTTCCTCCACATTTTTCCCTTCATTCCAGTACAGTTTATTCTTCCTCCTACAATATAAGAAATTGCAAGACAACGGTTTTGTTAGCAAGACCAAGTTTTATAATCAGCAAATGTGTTTTTAGGGGCATGCCGCCCTCTGTGAGTAATAAATCCTGGAAGGATTTTCTTGTTCAGTAGCTCAATGTCTCTGTAAGCTTTGAATGGGTCGTGGAACTCCTTAAATTTTATCCAAAATACCAAATGGTCTGTCGTCTATTATTATAGGCCATGTGTCCAGAACTCACATTGGTGCCTTAGTGGATGTATTTTTTAACACCGAAAAAGGAGTGCAATAAAATTTGAGGTGTGGTCCTCAGAATATACAAAAAAAAGAATCATAAAAGAGACAGTGGAAAAAATTCAAATTGTTAATTTTCAAACTTGTGTTGCATCAACTGCGTAAAAATGTTGGTATGAAACTACTCACTACCTCCCTAGATAAATACATTACAGGGTATAATTTACAAAAAAGACATTTATGGGGGATTTATATTACTCTACAACCACACAGGCTCTGCAAAAATGACAATCTCTTTCAAATAGAGCCAAAATTCACATTGTGTTCCTTCCATTCTGAGACCTGCTGTTTGTCCAAACAGAACTTTTTGACTACATATGGGGTATCACTGTACTCGTAAGAAAGTGGGTAATAAATTGTGGGGTCCACTTTTTGGTCTTCTCTCTGGCAATAGTGAGAAATTTTGGACTAAAACAAGATTTTTATTAAAAAAATGAACTTTTTCAATATTACAACCTAATGTTATCAAATTCTGTGTCGTCCCTGTGGGTTCAAAATGCTCAATATACCCTTGGCTAAAAACCTTGAGGGATCTAGTTTAAAAAATAAGGTCAGATGTGGGGGGTTTCTGCTGTTTAGGCACCTTGGGGACTCTGCAAATGCGACATGGTACCCGCCATCTATTTCAGCCAAATTTGTGTTCCAAAATTCAAATATTACACCTTTCTCCCTGAGCTCTGCCGTTTGTCCAAACAGAACTTTTTGATTACATGTGGGGTATCGTCGCACACGGAAGAAAGTGGGTAACAAATTGTTGGGTCCACTTTTTGGTTTTATGTCTGGAAAAAGTGAGAAATTTGGAGCAAATGCAAGATTTTTGTGAAAAAAATGAACCTTTTCAATAAGACGACCTGATGTTATCAAATTCTGTGTCATAGCTGTGGTTTCAAAATGCTCACTATACCCCTGGATAAAATCCTTAAGGGGTGTAGTTTCCAAAATGGGGTCATTTGTGGAGGATTCTACTGTTTAGACACATAAGGCTACTTTCACACTTGCGTCGGTAGGGGTCCGTCGCTATGCGTCGAGCCGACGTACCGACGCACGTTGTGAAATTTGTGCACGACGTGGGCAGCGGATGCAGTTTTTCAACGCATCCGCTGCCCATTGTAAAGTCCGGGTAGGAGGGGGCGGAGTTTTGGCCGCGCATGCAAGGTAGAAAATGGTGGACGCGACGGACAAAAAAACTTTCACTTGAACGTTTTTTCGTGCCGACAGTCCGCCAAGACATGACGGATCTGTTGCACGACGGACACGACGTGTGGCCATCCGTCGCTAATACAAGTCTATGGGGAAAAAACGCATCCATGTTCTTTATTAACTATTTTGTTCGATATTACTCTCTGATTTTAAGGCATAAAAATTAAAAGTTTGAAAATTGCAACATTTTCCAAATTTTCACCAAATTTCATTTTTTTCACAAATAAACGCAAGTCATATCAAAGAAATTTTACCACTACCATGAAGTACAATATGTCAAGAAAAAAACATTCTCAGAATCACTGGGATTCTTGAATCGTTCCAGAGTTTTTATCACATGAAGTGACAGTGGTCAGAATTGTAAAATTTGGCTCGGTCATTAAAAGGGTTGTCCACTACTTTCAATTAACCCCCAATGTATCCCCCCAGGGCTCCTAATGAATTGTGCAAATACCTTCTGTTGCCGTTTTCACCTGTGAGCTGCGCTATTCCGGCGGCTGATTCCAGGTCACGTGACCCCCAGGCTGCAGCTGCCGCTTATTTCCGCCGACGTCACGTCAATTTCCAGACTTTGGAAAAGTGACGTGACGTCAGCAGCAGGCGTGACCAACCTCACAGTCAGCAGTCACTCATCAAGAGTGACTGGGCTGTGGGCGGGGCTGGGGCTACCTGTGGGGCTGTGCTGGGGGCTGGCGGGGCTGTGCTGGGGGCTGGCGGGTATGACGCCAGTATGTGCGGGCGCCGGGGGTCTGCGTGCCGGCGCCGGTATGTGCAGGCCCGGTATGTGCAGGCCGGCGCAGGTATGTGCGTGCCGGCGCTGGGGTCTGCGGTGGTTCTGCTGCGGGGGGGGGAGGGGGGTCATTGGTGTGTGTGTGTCTCTGTGTGCAGGCATCGTCCGATGCGACATGCAACATGCGATGACATGCGACATGTGACAACATGCAACGACATGCACCATGGGACGACATGCACCATGCGACGACGTGCGACACGCACCATGCGACGACATGCGACATGCACCATACGACGACATGCACCATGCGACAACATGAATCGTGCACCATGCGGCGACATGCGACATGCACCATGCGACGACATGCACCATGCGACATGCACATGTGACGACATGGACCATGCGATGACATGTGACATGCACCATGCGACATGCACCATGCGACAGCATGCGACATGCAACATATGACATGCAACATGCAGCATGCAACATTCAACATGCGATGACATGCGACATGTGACAACATGCAATGACATGCACCATGCGATGACATGCACCATGCGATGACATGCGACATGCACC
Organism: Ranitomeya imitator; assembly: GCF_032444005.1. NCBI lineage: Eukaryota > Metazoa > Chordata > Amphibia > Anura > Dendrobatidae > Ranitomeya > Ranitomeya imitator. The sequence goes on from NC_091282.1 coordinate 659,109,869, forward strand.
ATGAGCCGACATGCTACATGCACCATGCGACGACATGCAACATGCACCATGCGACGGTATGCGACATGCACCATGCGACATGCACCATGTGACAACTTGCGACATGCACCATGTGACAACATGCGACATGCACCGTGCGACGACATGCACCATGCGACAACATGCGACATTGACCATGCAACAACATGCGACATGCACCATGCAACATGCACAATGCGACAACATGCACTATTCGACAACATGCGACATGCACCATGCGATGACATGCACCATGCGACATGCAACATATGACATGCAACATGCGATGTGCGGCAACATGCGATTACATGCGACATGTGACAACATGCAACGACATGCACCATGCGACAACATGCAACATGGGGCATGCGACATCGGACGACATGCGACAACATGCGTCATGGGGCATGCGACAACATGCGACATGCGTCATGGGACATGCGAAATGCGACAACATGGGACATGCGACAATATGCTGCGACATGTGACAACATGCGATATGGGACATGCGACAACATACAACATGGGACATGCTACATACAGTACATACATACAGTACATACAACATAGAGTACATACTCACCATCACTTGTCACTTTGTTCCCCGAAGCCATTGTCACCTGTAAAAAAAAAAAAAATCCAATTAAAACGAGTGTCCCTCGACATCTCCCGTGGAGAGCAGGAGCATCAGCGGATGTGATTGCTCTCCAGGGGCTCCAGGAATACAATGACGGAAGGTATCCTTCCACAATGTATTCCTCACAATGTATTCCTACGCCCCTGTGAGAAAATAGTCCCTAGTCTCACTTTTTGCCATTGCTGTGTGAGAAATTTTCCCACGCAGCAATTGCCATAAAGTGAGACCAGTGAACTAGAGTAACCTCAGTGATGCACTGTAGGAGCCATTGTCTCCTGTCAGTGTGTCACTGAGGGTCTGATAGAGCAGTGACATCACCCGATGTCACTGTTCTATAGGGGAGATCGTTGTGGGACACTCGTTATTAATTGGACTACGGCGGACAGTTAGTATACGGTTTATTATTTTATGTTTTTTGCAGGTGCTGAAGTATGGTGAAATTAAGAATAATAAAATACTTTTTTCTGGCTGTGTCTTTATTTTGTTTTTAACTCTTTCACTACACTAGGATTAATAATGGATAGGCGTCTTATTGACGCCACTCCATTATTAACCCGGCTTAATGTCAACTTACAATAGCAAGGTGACATTAACCCCTTATTACCCCATATCCCACCGCTACTCGGGAGTGGGGAGAGAGGGGCTAAGTGCCGGAATTGGCGCATCTTACAGATCCAATATCCAAGGCCCCCTCTCTAGTCTATGAATATCAGCCCGCAGCTGCCTGCGTAGCCTTTCTGGCTATAAAATGTATGGAGACCCCACGTCATTTTTTTTGGGGGGTCCCCCTATTTTAATAGCCAGTAAAGGCTACGCAGACCACTGCGGGCTGATATTCATAGCCTGGGAGGGGCCATGGCTATTAACCCCTTCCCAGGCTAAAAATATTGGCCCCCGGCCATCGGCTTTCTCCCTCTGGTGCAGAAAATTGCGCGGGAGCCTTTTTGTTTACATAAATATATTGTTTATTAACCCCTTTCTGCCAGCTGATTGAACAATACAAAAAGTCATAAAATATCTGTCAAAATTATGAAGCAGCAGTACACAAGCCTACCGAAAAAGCAAATATTGCAAAACATGCGTTGGAGCTACGTACTCAGCGGGCACCATACCCACATGAGTAAGCACTATATGTATCACCTTATTAGCACTATGCACTTTATCACAGCATTAACACATGTTTATGCCTAGTATTTTGCCATTTTGTTTTCAACTGGGAATCGCTGCGTGAATAAGATTTACTAGATGTTGGCCAGATTGTAACGCATCGAGTACTCTAGAATATGTATGTAGTATATAATACAGCCCACGTAGTATATTGCAATGTGGGCACCATATCCCTGTTAAAAAAAAAAAAAAGAAATAAAATAAAAATTAGTTATATACTCACCTTCCGGCGTCCCCCCGCATCCAGGCCATGTCGTGACGTTCCGTTGCTATGTCATGTTCGGGCATTGCCGCAATGCATTATTTGGACCGGATCGTCGCGAGTAGTGTGAAAGGCTGGCGCGGAAGGTGAGAATATAATGTAATTTTTTTTTAAATTATTTTTAACATCATATGTTTTTATTATTGATGCTGCATAGGCAGCATCAATAGTAAAAAATTGGGCACACTTAGACGATTAATGACAGCGCTAAAGGACTGCGTTACACCGCACATGTTCACATGTCTGTGGTTTTGAATAGACTGTGCGATCCGTGAAAAATCACGGAATTGTGTCCGATTTTGATCTGGGGGTTGGATAAAAATTGGGAATGCAAGTCTATGGGTCCATGAAAAAAATCAGACCACAATCCGCACCCTGATACAGTGCCGGCTAAATCCATGAGATTCCCAGAAATATCATTTACATGTTGCTGAAAATGTGCGCTTTGCTGAGCTGTCGTACAGATATGAGTGTATGGGTGGCAATGTATATGTGCATTTTCAAGCTTGTCTATTTCTGGCTCCTGAAAGCTCCTACACTATTTATTGCAGTGGCGAGCTCGCAAGTCTTACATGACCCCATAACTATTTCTAGTCAGCAGCTGGTCCACACAGTATAGACAGCATAGATATAAATGGTTTCTCACACCCAGTTAGCCTCTGATGGGGCTATGGGTTGGGCACACTTACACTACCCCCATGAAATAAAGTTAAATGGCCTCAGAGATATATGCTTTTCTTGCCTCCAACACTTTTTTTTCTATTTTCTTCCTCACCCAAGAAGGATTAACCAGCATGAAGGCGCCGCAGCGCCCCAATGAGTGATCCCATGTGGATCAACCGCGTTAAAATTATAAGTCTCTGATTCCTGATTTTATCAGCAGCTCAGGAATCCGATTTGAAACTTCAGGCCTTACAGAAATTGACTATTTCAGAGTATTTTTCTCTGAGGATTTTGTAAGTTTGATAGTGACTCAGTCTACAGTAAGTTATATGCCAATCAATTTTTTGACCATAACCCCACATTTTTAAACTCTAAACAGACCTCCCGTAGATGTAGTGAAGATGATATTTAAGGACCTTGTGCTCTGTAGGAGAATTCATGGTCTCTGGCAGAGGATTAGGTACACACACAAGCACATAGTGTCTTGTTCACACAAGAAGATTTATTAAAGTTCATAGTCTTCAGGCATAAAGAAAAACAAACAGCCTTTTCTTTGGGATAAAGACCAGCAAAGAAAACTAAATTGGACATATCATAGAGTGAGCTCACCCAGTAAGTTTAATGTCCAGATTCTCACAACAGAAAGAGGTCTTCCTGCCTCTCACTTAGGGCAGTCCCACACGTCCAGATAATTCCGGTACCGGAAAAATTGGTACCGGAATTATCCATGTCCGTGTGTCCGTGCATTTCTGTGGCACATCAGTGTGGCACACGTGCGGCACACGTGTGCCGCCCGTGTGCCCACTGGGTACCACACGCACCGTGCAGGAGACAGCGCTAAAGTTTAGCGCTGTCCCCTGCATCTGGTGCTGAAGCCGCGATTCATATCTTCTCTGCAGCAGTGTTTGCTGCAGAGAAGATATGAATAATCCTTTTTTTTTGTTTGCTTCTCGTGTTTAAAATAAAGGTCCATGTCCCCACCCCCCTCCCACCCTCTGTGCGCCCGCCCGCTGTTCTTAAAATACTCACCCGGCTCCCTCGCTGGCTGGCGCTGCTTCCTATCCTGGCCGCACCTTCTACTGTATGAGCGGTCACGTGGGGCCGCCGATTACAGTCATGAATATGCGGCTCCACCTCCCATAGGGGTGGAGCCACATATTCATCACCGTAAATGAGCGGCCCCACGTGACCGCTCATACAGTAGAAGGTGCGGCCAGGACTGGAAGCAGCGCCAGCCAGCGAGGGAGCCAGGTGAGTATTTTAAGAACAGCGGGCGGGCGCACAGGGGGTGGGGACATGGACCTTTATTTTAAACACGAGAAACAAAAAAAAAAGGATTTATCATATCTTCTTTACAGCAAACGCTGCTGCAGAGAAGATATGAATCGCGGCTTCAGCACCAGTGGGGGGGACAGCGCTTACTGTAGCACTGTCTCCTGCACGGCAGAGGGACTGCACACGGACAACGTCCGTGTGCGGTACGTGTTTTACACGGACCCATTGACTTTAATGGGTCCGTGTAATCCGTGCGCTCCCACGAACACTGACATGTCTCCATGTTTGGCACACGGAGACACGGTCCGCAAAAAAATCAATGACATCTGCACAGATGCATTGATTTGAATGTGTCTACGTGTGTCAGTGGCTTTGGTACGTGTGAAACGGGCCTTACAGACACCAACTGAGGCAGCTGATCTGCCTTACTTAGGCTGTTCAAAGCCTGAAAGTGGAGATACGGGAATGCCCAGTCCCACCCAGCATTTCTGGCCATTCCTAAAACTGGACCCAAAATCTGAGCCCATTGAAAACCTTCTCAGCACTATCTGTGCTATAGTCTGCTTTTCCAGGCTTGACACCATCTCAGTGACACATATCTCATGTCTAGGATCTGTGCAGCTACCACCTTCCAGGGTATATTGAAAAAGACAGAAATTCTGCAACATTGGAATGAGAAAATTCAACATAACACTCCAATAACCTGGACACTCTTGGAGGCAATTCGAAGGTTTTGGCATTATAACAATGATTCAATCTCTTTCGAAAGACCCCACATTTGATCATCAATAATGTCAAAAACAAATTTATGTATTTTCTAAAGGAACATCTACATAAATGATTCCCTAATCCACTTCTTAAATTATAACAGTGCTTGAGAAGTATAGTGAGCAAAAGAAGAACAGACTGTGTGAGACTAGAACAGGGAACACCCACAGATTTAGAGTTTACAACCGGATTGAATCCTTGAATCCAACTGTGATGTACCCACTGCTGGGCCAGAGTTACCTCCTCTATGGGGCTACCTTCTACACCAGCATCTTACTATTCACGTCCCTCTCTGCCAGAGGTACCGCAACATGAGGTACATTGCGTGGAGAAAATCCTACTGAAAATGAATTAAAGCAATCTATTGTGTATGTGGGGATTAGGGTGGGGAGAAGATTTAAGATGGAGCAGCACTATTGAAAGCTTTGTGGGTGAACATGATACCGTAATTTTGTATTTTATTTTATGGATAGGGAACCAGTAATAATAATAATAATAATCTTTATTTTTATATAGCGCTAACATATTACGCAGCGCTTTACAGTTTTTCACACATTATCATCACTGTCCCCCGATGGGGCTCACAATCTAGAATCCCTATCAGTATGTCTTTGAAATGTGGGAGGAAACCGGAATGCCTGGAGGAAACCCACGCAAACACGGAGAGAACATACACACTCTTTGCAGTTGTTGTCCTGGGTGGGATTAGAACCCAAGACCCCAGCGCTGCAAGGCTGCAGTGCTAACCACTGCGCCACCTTGCCGCCCGTACACGGCTAGAGGCAGCAGTGTAGCGGCTGGACAGAAACATGAACCCGGATGGTGTGCACATGATTAGATGGAGATTGGTGGTTTAGGTAGCATGAATCGTCTGACAGGTTTTCTTGAAAGTTTTTACTATCAGACCTTGTGGAGTAAATATGTTCTCATACATGGAGAGGAAAAAAACTGCTTTTATCTTATTTTTGCTTCTAAAAGTTTCCTTTTTTTTATCTTGCAGTGAATTTTTCAAACATCCCAGGAATGAGTATAATAACTCCCAGTGATGGTAAGGATTCATCATCTTTTTTTCTTACCTTCATACAACAATGTTATAACTGCTGTTGAGTAATGCGTCTCAGTTTTGGGTTGTACAAGCAAAATCTCACTTTGTTCATCAGTTCACCGCCGATGATTCCTATCAATACCAAACAAAAATGACATTAACATGTCACATAGACACCACCATTATGTATGTACTAGATGGTTGCCCGATTCTAACGCATCGGGTATTCTAGAATATGTATGTCCACGTAGTATATTGCACAGCCCACGTAGTATATTGCCCAGCCACGTAGTATATTGCCCAGCCACATAGTATATTGCTCAGCCACGTAGTAGATTGCCCAGCCACGTAGTATATTGCTCAGCCACGTAGTAGATTGCCCAGCCACGTAGTATATTGCCCAGTCACGTAGTAGATTGCTCAGCCATGTAGTATATTGCTCAGCCATGTAGTAGATTGCCCAGTTACGTAGTAGATTGCCCAGCCACGTAGTATATTGCCCAGCCACGTAGTATATTGCTCAGCCATGTAGTATATTGCCCAGCCACGTAGTATATTGCCCAGCCACGTAGTATATTGCCCAGTCACGTAGTAGATTGCTCAGCCACGTAGTATATTGTCCAGCCACGTAGTAGATTGCCCAGTTACATTGTATATTGCCCAGTGACGTAGTGTATTGCCCAGTGACGTAATGTATTGCCCAGTGACATAGTATACAGCAAAGCCACATAGTATATTGCCCAGTGACATAGTGTATTGCCCAGTGACGTAGTATATTGCCCAGTCAGGTAGTATATTGCCCAGCCACGTAGTATATTGCCCAGTGACGTAGTATATTGCCCAGTGACGTAGTATACAGCACAGAGCCACGTAGCATATTGCACAGCCCATGTAGTATATTGCCCAGCCACGTAGTATATTGCCCAGCCATGTAGTATATTGCCCAGCCACGTAGTATATTGCCCAGCTATGTAGTATATTGCCCAGCCACGTAGTATATTGCCCAGCTATGTAGTATATTGCACAGCCCATGTAGTATATTGCCCAGCCACGTAGTATATTGCGCAGCCACGTCTGACACAGGTTAAAAAAATAAAAAATAAACATATACTCACCTTCCGCAGGCGTGTTGTAGCACTGTCGCCTGTGTGGGGTGCAGGCGGCATCTTCCGGTCCCAGGGTGTGCTGATGTCGCGGTCACGTGACCGTGTCGCGGTCACATGATCGTGACGTCACGGCAGGTCCTTGTCGTGCAGGACCTGTCATGACGTCGCGGTCACATGACCGTGTAGCGGTCACATCACCGTGACGTCACGGCAGCTTCTTTCCGCGCAGGACTTGTGATGACGTCGCGGTCACATGACCGTGACGTCATGGCAGGTCCTTCTGGCCGACCATCTGTGCGACCGGAACGTGCCGGTTGCATCGTGAGGAGCGGGAAAGGCGGCGTAGGTGAGTATATAATCATTTTTTATTTTTTTTAATTATTTTTAACATTCGATGTTTTTACTATTGGCGCTCCATAGACTGCGTCAATAGTAAAAAACTTGGTCACACATGGTTAATAGCAGCGGTAACGGACTGCATTACACCGCGGCATAACGCGGTCCGTTACCGCTGCCATTAACCCTGTGTGAGGGTAGACTGGAGGGGTGTATGCAGACGCCGGGCAGTGAGTGCGGGGAGTAAGGAGTGGCCATTTTCTTCCGGACTGTGCGCGTCGCTGATTAGTCGCGGCAGCCATGACAGGCAGCTGCCGAGACCAATCAGCTAACAAATAACCGTGACAGAAGGACAGACAGAAAGACGGAAGTACCCCTTAGACAATTATATAGTAGATATTCACAGATATATGTAATCAGCTTGCAATATAATTGGAACTAAACGCTAAAAAAGATTTGCTTAGGAGCTGAGCCAGTCCCGCACAACGTAGATGTTACACAGTCGGCAACTGTATCTAACAGCCATGGATGTAGTCGAGCTCCGATTGCTGCTGTTAACCATTTAAACACCACTGTCAATTTTTGATGGGCACTAGCAGCAGGAAGGCCCATCAAAGGGAATTTAGTGTGGAGCTTCGATGAGTTGAGTAATGTTCATTGCACCTCATGGACCAAAGAAGAAAAAATCTTCTCTTTCAGGATCCAGTAACATAGTTAGATCTCTAGATCATACACCTTGCAGCTAAATTCATTGCCATTCTTATAGCCAAAAAGTTACTTTTTATCAGAAAATTTGGAAAAAATTGTCCCCATGTTGTCCCGAATCTCAGCTGGATCGTTCACATTCAAATCTGTCCAAAGTTCTCTGTTTCTTAAAGTAAGGCTAAAACATAAAAGGAGCCATCAAATTCCTTCCTCCAAAGTTATCTTATAAAGTTTGTAGAGTGTGAGAAATACAGGCTCCTTCTATTCAAGGACCTCACGTAATTCCAGAGGACATCCACTCAAGCTAAATCCATCCTTCTTGAATAAAGTGGAGAGACTTCCACATGTCTCAAAAGATTATTGTCACGTCTTTCTGCAGCAATCAAACAACTATCCGGGTCAAGAGAAACAAAAAAGTATGTGGTGACATATGCAAGTACATTATGGGATAATAATGGGGGAAATCAGAAATACAGATAATAATTTATGGATGTGCGGACCACTCAGAAGCAATCCTTAATGGATAGGCTGATAGATTTTGAAGCTAGCCAAGACAAGGTAACATCATCGGATGAGGCTGATCCATTAAAATGGAGTGAAGGTCACCACAGGCATGTGATGAAGAAGCAGAACGTTCATTGTAGTTTTCTCATCCATACAACACATCTCAAAGATCAAAGACTTATTTTATGGAAAACAGAGACATTAGCTCCCGATCAGCACTCAGCAGCTGCAGGAAGGTGTTGGGCGATAAGATTGAGAAAGAGGATCTAGAGCAGGGACAGAGGTTTGAGGATTAGGAGAAAACCGAAAGTTGATGATGTTTCATTACAGGCTAAAATCATGAGGAAACATTCTTAGGCCACTAATTTCTGCAAAATAGTGGCTAAAACCCATACTGAGAAGCACTAAGAGCACTGCGAACATTGATCCTGGCTGGAATGAGGTGTACGAAGTGGTAATTTTATTTGCTTTATTTGGCTGTGTTAGTCTATATGTGTTGTATTATATATTTTTTTATATGATTTCAACACTCCAATTAATTAATACGACTGATAGACATATTGATTGGTTTTGTTATATAATATACAGTATATATGTATTTTCAAAGAATATAGCAGAAAGCTAATTGAAAGCTTGTCCAGCCACATGTCAATTGTTCCAAATGGTCAGTCTAAAAGGAATGTAAGGTTGTCATGGCTAGGTATGTTGCCATGTTTTCACCCGTGCAGGGCCTATGATCGAATTAATACTCTCTTTGTCCTATGCTCTTGCTTTTATTCCTGTCACTCTTGCTGTTCTTCTCCCCATCTGCATTTGCTTCCTTTTCTCCTTTAATTCATCTTATTGTTGCTTGGGGACTCCACATGGCCTGACTATAATGGAGGAGGAGGAAGGTGCACAGGGTACTGCTGTCAAGAAGGCAACTTCCATAACTGAGAACTGATGATGTTGCCTTCTGATTTGCTGTAGTTAATCACTCATGTGTTGTTGATGAAATCAATTGGTAAAATTAAGGGTCACAGACTCCTACTCCTCCTGTTGTGGATTGTAAAATTCTAATATACAATATGATCATACCTTTTTAATATTTATTTTAATATTGTTTTCTTTGCTTTGAGTTGAAGTTAGGATCAGATGGGTGAAGTTAGAAGACTGTGTTGACCTCACAGTATGGAGAAACTACTGTGACTTGTGTCCTTATGAAAGATAAATACAATAACTGCTTAGGTGTCTCCATTTTTCTGATGTACCGTATTTTATGCAAGTATGTACTTATATTTCTTTACTTTTTGCCTATCCAAATAGCTTCTTCACAGCGGAGGGACTCTAGTACCAAATGCTGGAAGCAACAATCATAAAAGCCTGTATTGACTTTATAAAAAACTTTTTGTATTAGGCTACGTTCACATTAGCGTTGCGCGCCGGTGCGTCGGCGACGCAACGCACGACGCACAAAAAAAGCGCGCAAACGCACGCAAAAACGCTGCGTTTTGCGACGCGTGCGTCGTTTTTTGACGAAAATCGGACGCACGAAAAATGCAACTTGCATTGGTTGCATTTTCTTGCGTCTGACGCTAGCGTCGGAAACGACGCACGTGTCGGAAAACGCAACCAAAAAAACGCACGCGTCCCCATGTTAAACATAGGGGCGTGTCGCCGCTGCGTTGCCGCTGCGTCGCCGACGCAACAGCGACGCACATTAGCGGAACGCTAATGTGAACGTAGCCTTAGCTGCTTAATACAGCGATTTTTCCAAAAGGTTGTGATTTTGCTGAAACTTTACAAATACGTCAAAATACTCAACCGAAAGTCTGAAAAAAGTATCTCCTAATTGTGCCTGTAAATTTTTGGTGGTTGTCGATTCAACATTAGTGTATGCTTCTACAATGATCCAGGACAGGAATATTCTACATAAAACACCGTGGTCTTCTGCAGCTCTAGAAGATTTCATTCTGTTGTCTCTTTAATTTCCTAGTTGATGAGACCCAGGAGTTTCACCAGCAGCTGTGTCAGTATGAACACCATGCACTGCGGATAATACATGAGTATTTCCAGGACGATCTGCTCCACATTGTGGAGAACTTGAGTCCTCGATTACTTCTGGGTGAACTACATTCCCGAAATACCACTGATGTCCAGGTGAGACAAGAACTGCCGATGCCGTATACTTGTAGTCCATGGGTTATCAGAACAGTTTCACACATGTCACCATCCTGCTGTCAATAGATCCTGGGAAATAATCTAATTGTTACTTCTGGATTCGGAACGGATTTTCTGTTACACTATTCCTTATATTTATATTTGTCTGGCCAATATAAGTAAGACTTACATGCCTGAAATAACTTTGTTAACCTTTTCCTATTTTTGCATAATGACCCTTATCTGTGACTTTTTCATTTTCTAGAAATACCAGGGTCTAGAAAATGATACAAAGACCTTGGCCCAGAAATTACTATCGGATATTTTCTCCAAAGGAAGAGAAGCGGTGATCGGATTGTGGGTCAGTCTTTATGCCTTACGGAGGAGTCATGGATTCCCCGGGCTGGATGCTGTACTGGATGAGCTCAGTCATAAAGGTAACATTTGTATGATGCGTCGGTTATGAAAATGGAGGGTTTTATATCTCACATTGACCACAATAATAATAAGATTGCATTGAAACGCTCACTTTACACATGTGGCTAAGCCCACCATGCGTAAAGTGAGCGCTTCATGTGCGGCTGGAACCCGGTTCTGGAGGAGAGGAGACTCTTGGGAACCATATTTCTGTAAAAAAGAGAATTAAAATAAAAAATATGGATATACTTACCGTCTGATGGCCCCTGGAGTCCTCCCGCCTCTCAGAGGTGCACGGGCGGGTTCCGTTCCCAGGGATGCATTGCGCGAATGACCTGGGATGACGTCGCTGTCACGCAACCGTGACGTCACAAAGGTCCTTCACGCAAAGCATCCCTGGGAATGGAACGTACCGGGAGCGCCGCTGAGGAGATCGGAGGCCATCGGAAGATGAGAATAACTATATATATATATATATATATGTATTTTTTTTTAACATTCTATCTTTTACTATTGATACTGCATAGGCAGCATCAATAGTAAAACGTTGGTCACACTTGTCAAGCACTATGTTTGACAAGTTTGACCAACCTGTCAATCACTTTTCCAAGCGATGCTTCAAATTGCTTGGAAAATGCAAGCATTCTGCAAGCTAAAACGTTTGTGTTTTGCGGGAAAACACATGCGAATTCCACATGCGTTTTACCCATGGCAGGGACATTTCCGCAGCATTTCTGCAATGTGGGCACATAGCCTAAGAGCATGAACTGTTGGATGCTACCTCACGACAAACAGAAGGTAAGTGCAAAAGATATATAAAGCCACAACCAAAAGGTGATAGGATAGACAAATGAAAACACCTGTGTTAAGCTAAACAGACTGCAGCCAGAATAGCAGAACCAAAACATCTGGAGAAAAGGTGCGTCTGTTGTGGCTCGGCGGAAAGAGAAGCCGACAACAAAACACAAGCTCAAAAGTTCGAACCCAGAAGTATGACAATGTCACCATGGGCTGAGAGATTGCCCCACAGTCGTAATAGATGCATGACTTTTGGATATGGGATGGACCCCACTCCTTCTTAAAACCACCATAACTACTGTAAACCTAGGTACTAAAATAAATACACAAAACACATTATTTTGGTTGTCAAAATGGCCACAGCTTTTATTCAAATCACAGGATTAAATAATCACAGTAGGAGTCAGGTGGAGTGCTAGTACATTGGGATTCACAAGTACTGCGATATCCCCAGCTGTCTGACATACAGCACCAGGACAGACAGCCATAAAGGGGCGGCACGCACTGGCTTGCCATTCAAGCAGAGCCAGTAAACTTTCATGGCACCAATGACCCTATTATCCTCACCCTGTGCTTAACCACTGTGCCCGCCCCTGATTGATGTTACCATTACAACGTCCTTGAGGCTGGCCACCAAAGCCGAGCCTGCTCACCACCATGAGGTTTTACATCCTCTATTAGTTAAAATGAGTCCACCTTAACTTGTCTGCAACTTCCACCTGACTCCTAAACCGCAAAGCCGTGACGGGTTATAAATTCCAAGTCTCATTTGACACCTTTTTTTTTTTTTTTTTTTTTATAATTAAATCATTTTTGCAAACTTAAAAATTAGGAGTCCCTGCAAAAGCATTAATGGGACTAAACATGGCAAACCCCCGACTCACAAAGAGTCATCCTACAGCGCTCAGGAGAGGAAAAACCCCCTGTGGAGGAAACCTCCAGGGAACCATGGCTGAAGGATTGCCCTTCCCTTGGGCTTAGAAGGTTGCCACAAATAATAACTCTTTATAGCCAATATACAATTGAACCTGGTACAAGATATACAATGACAAATTCAAAAATACAATAAAGCATTTATCATTATACAAGCAATAATTAAAAAGTGTAAGGACAGAGATTATAAACAGGGCGGGAGGGCGGGTAATGTTTCCTCCTGTCCATCTTGTGAGAGAAAGAGGGAGAGCCAGAGTTGCCTCCCCTATATAAGCCCCACCCTCCTCACAGTAATACACCAGGAACAAACATCTAAACTCCTTCCTCTTAAAGCAACATCACTCTTGTTTTAAATCTACACTGCAATACAAACAAAGGCTGCAGGAGTTCTCAGTCCACCCCTCCCCAAGTCATGTCCACCTCCGTCTAGTCTCCGGTGGTTTCTTGACTTTTGGATATGGGATGGACCCCACTCCTTCTTAAAACCACCATAACTACTGTAAGCCTAGGTACTAAAATAAATACACAAAACACATTATTTTGGTTGTCAAAATGGCCACAGCTTTTATTCAAATCACAGGATTAAATAATCACAGTAGGAGTCAGGTGGAGTGCTAGTACATTGGGATTCACAAGTACTGCGATATCCCCAGCTGTCTGACATACAGCACCAGGACAGACAGCCATAAAGGGGCGGCACGCACTGGCTTGCCATTCAAGCAGAGCCAGTAAACTTTCAGGGCACCAATGACCCTATTATCCTCACCCTGTGCTTAACCACTGTGCCCGCCCCTGATTGATGTTACCATTACAACGTCCTTGAGGCTGGCCACCAAAGCCGAGCCTGCTCACCACCATGAGGTTTTACATCCTCTATTAGTTAAAATGAGTCCACCTTAACTTGTCTGCAACTTCCACCTGACTCCTAAACCGCCACCAGCGAGGCCATTTGACACCTTGAATGGACTCGACCCCCATCACCCATGCCTAATAAAGTCATCAACCAGATCTGCATGCTATGGAAAGACTGTGCATATAAGGAACAAAATTCCAGGACTGCAACAGATTAATTTTAACAATGCAACACTACCAAATTATGATCGATAATATGGTAACTACAGCAAAATAACAGCCGCTAAACACCCTGCAATGTGGATCCTATAATAGGGAATGCAGAAACTAAACCATAACAAAGGGGTAGCCACAGTCTGACTACCTGTATAATGACATCTGTGATGCCTCAAAAACTATTATACTGCATGTATTGTAGCCAGCTCTAATAACTCACTAATTCACAGATTTCAGTTCAAGAAACCACCATTACATACAGTAGCTGGGCTGTGCAGTAACCAATTCTTAAACCCACTTACTATTACTACCCAAAAAGTGATGAGTGTATATAAAGAGAAAGATACTATAAACAAGGAGTAATTAAAAGCCATACACAATATAAAATCGACATTATAACCGATCATTAAATAATTTAAATAATTTCTGCAATATTTGGACATGGTAAATGAAATAAGCCTATTGCAGAAAAGTCTACAAAGACATTATTAATAACCTTGCCACGCCATTGTTAATTGCTTTACAGGCACTTGATAACATATACCATTAACCTTCTCCAACTGGGACAAAGGCATTGGGAATAGGCACATTGCCCTTCGTGTCAATGCACTTGATGTCTTCACCCCTAGCCGCTCCCACTGGCTAAAGGGCATCGGGATGCATTTTATTACTTTTCTCTTAGTCACTCCCACTGACTCCAGGGCATCCATATTAGGTACATTGCTCTTCAGTTTGATGCCCCAGATTACTGCATTCTCCAGACAACAACCTTGAAAGAAATAGGAGTTGGTCAATATAAACAGTCAAAATCAGTGCCTCAGCATTCTCAAGTCACAGGTACTATTCAGGACCTCGTCCAACACACCAGGCATATGACCTGTCCAGGTGCTATTCAGGACGTCAGTCCAACACCCCAGGCATATAACCTGTCCAGGTGCTATTCAGGACATCAGTCCAACATCCCAGGCATATAACCTGTCCAGGTGCTATTCAGGACATCAGTCCAACACCCCAGGCATATGACCTGTCCAGGTGCTATTCAGGACGTCAGTCCAATACCCCAGGCATATGACCTGTCCAGGTGCTATTCAGGACGTCAGTCCAACACCCCAGGCATATAACCTGTCCAGGTGCTATTCAGGACATCAGTCCAACATCCCAGGCATATAACCTGTCCAGGTGCTATTCAGGACATCAGTCCAACACCCCAGGCATATGACCTGTCCAGGTGCTATTCAGGACGTCAGTCCAATACCCCAGGCATATGACCTGTCCAGGTGCTATTCAGGACGTCAGTCCAATACCCCAGGCATATAACCTGTCCAGGTGCTATTCAGAACATAGTCCAACACCCCAGGCATATGACCTGTCCAGGTACTATTCAGGACCTCGTCCAACACACCAGGCATATGACCTGTCCAGGTGCTATTCAGGACGTCAGTCCAACACCCCAGGCATATAACCTGTCCAGGTGCTATTCAGGACATCAGTCCAACATCCCAGGCATATAACCTGTCCAGGTGCTATTCAGGACATCAGTCCAACACCCCAGGCATATGACCTGTCCAGGTGCTATTCAGGACGTCAGTCCAATACCCCAGGCATATGACCTGTCCAGGTGCTATTCAGGACGTCAGTCCAATACCCCAGGCATATAACCTGTCCAGGTGCTATTCAGAACATAGTCCAACACCCCAGGCATATGACCTGTCCAGGTACTATTCAGGACCTCGTCCAACACCCCAGGCATATAACCCAATTTGTATGCATGTAGAATATGATTGCCATGACCACAGGGACTTTACCCTAACAGGGTCTTGTAAGATATAAATGCTTCTGGAGACCAGGGGGCCATACCGTGATGGTCACTACTCCACACCAGGGGGCCATACCAAAGATGGTTACATCTCCATTCCACGGGGTCATACTATGATGTACACCCCTCCATCCAGGGGCCACACCCGAGATGTTTACTCCTCCACACAAGGGGTGATACTATGATGAACACCCCCCCTAAACAGAGGGTCCATACTTGAGATGGTTACCCCTACTGACCAAATTATAATTAGCTTCAAGGACCCACTAAAAAAGAAACAAATAAGTGCTTTTTTTTTTTTTTTTTTTTAAATACACACCTTTATTAATACAAACATACAATAACCCAACAAAGCATAAATAACCTTAGCTAGCTGGGAGGAGTCCTTGAAGCTCATAAGATCTGGAGATTACCAAGCATAAAGTGAACATAAAATGTACCAACAATTACTCCCAGCCGTTACCCCACTGGCTCGGGAGCACCATAACCACAGGGTTCCAATGTTCACTTGAACTTCCTGAGGATCCGACAAACCTTTGCCGAAACTCCCCTCCACATTTCACCAGATCAGAACCATATTTAATACCAAAAGGAAGAATCCATATCCCAATGGATCCCCCAGACCAATTTGTAACGAACTTCAAGGAACCCCCCAACTGCCCGGCTCCAGGTAATCCACTTAGTCTGTGCTATCCACCATCTTAGGTAATATAAAATTTAGCACTCAGTGGATATACACCATTCCTGCAAATATATGAAGGGGACAATATAAGAATTAAAAACAGCATACAATAAAACATCAAAGCATAAAGAACATTAACATGCTGGGAGGAGTCCTTGAAGCTCATAAGATCTGGTGATTACCAAACAAAAAGTGAACATAAAATGTACCAACAATTACTCCCAGCCGTTACCCCACTAGCTCGGGAGCACCATAACCACAGGGTTCCAATGTTCACTTGAACTTCCTGAGGATTCAACAAACCCTTGCTGAAAATCCCCTCTACCATTCACCAGATCAAGAACCAAATTAAATTCCAAAAAGAGGAATCCATATCCCAATGGATCCCTCAGACCAATTTATAACCAACTTCAAGGACCCCTCCCCCCCCCCCCCCTAACTGCACAAGATGTGGGATAAGTGAAGATGAAAACACCATGTAAGTTTACAACCAAGGTATATTACAGGTTGATCCTGGAAAATGTCCCATCATAAGGTCAGATACATTCGATGATGGGCAATGCTGTTATATGCTGTAACAATAAAGAAGCCGCCTGCTCCTCTACAGCAGTTACAGACAGGCTCTCTAACCACCAGCTGCACATACATCATAAGAAAATATAATATGTAGATCTAGTATAAGCTGCCTGCAGCCATAAGTGTATGTGCAGAAAATGGCAAGGTCTGTGTCCCCAGTCAGTCACACTACCTACATACAATAGACGAGAGACAGGGCTGAAAACTGGGCCCATGATGTGTTCTCCAGAGCAAGGTGCAGCATCACACTAGGAGTGCCCACTCACTGCCCGCCATGTGCTGAGTTATTAGTGCCCACTCACTGCCCCCGCCATGTGCTGAGTTATTAGTGCCCACTCACCACCCCACCATGTGCTGAATTACTCCCCGAATAATTATTGACACCTGATAAAATATATATAGTAAGGCTCCAGGTAATCCACTCAGGCTTCAGGCTTGTGATAAGCTGCCTGCAGCCATAAGTATATACAGAAAAAGGGGTGGATATATCAGGCAGGACAGCATGCAACATAATAGGACTAAAGGCTGCCTTATCTCCAGAAATAAAGCACGGATTTGGAAGTCATGTACAGATTATATGTGCAGCAAGGAAAATAACCTGGAGACCCAGGATCTAACATGTACTCAAAGTCTGTATACATGATAAGCATGCTGCGCAGAGATGGAGCCTTTTCTCATATATCACATATAGATAGTGAGAGTAACCTGGTTATCACCCAGCATCATCAGACTGTACTGCAGCAGAGATGAGGTCACATGCAGGTCACCAGACTCCATAAATGGGAAGGGGGGAATCAGCAGACAGCAGCATGCAATGCACAGACAAGAAGTGCAGCCTCTTACCCTCATATATATATAAGGTATATATATACCATCCCTTTACTGCTCCCTCTCACCAGTGACTAGTCCCTGCAACTGTCCAGCTCCACGCTCCCAATAGCAGACACTGTATGTGTCAATGCTCTGACCCATCACACAGATACACAAAACTCATGAAGACTCTGCACAATACAGCAGAAATAAGACACAGCAGAAATAAGACACAACAGCCATGTCTGTAAGGAGGTCACACAGGAGCTGTCTCTGCAGTGTGTGAGGCAACTTGTAACAGACCCATGAGGGAACATGGCAGCTACATGAATCTCTGAGGTAATATTACTCCCAAATAAGATGTAAGAGCTGAGACTACACTAATACATAATGAATGTGGATAGTATATCAGCCATGTCTGCAGGGAGGTACACATTAGGGAACATGGCGGCTACATGAATTTCTGAGGAAAAATTGATCCCATATATGATGTAGGAGCTGATACTACACTAATATATGATGTGTGAAGTGAATGTGCTCCTATCAGCTATAATGTGAGGTGATAACCCCAGTATTATACTCCCTGAGACTGCAGACATGTTTCCTCCTGTCCATCTTGTGAGAGAAAGAGGGAGAGCCAGAGTTGCCTCCCCTATATAAGCCCCACCCTCCTCACAGTAATACACCAGGCACAAACATCTAAACTCCTTCCTCTTAAAGCAACATCACTCTTGTTTTAAATCTACACTGCAATACAAACAAAGGCTGCAGGAGTTCTCAGTCCACCCCTCCCCAAGTCATGTCCACCTCCGTCTAGTCTCCGGTGGTTTCTGGAAAATTCTAAAGCAGCAGTTGATGTAGACATGGATATAGTGATATATACATGGGGTGAATGTCCGGCCCCAAACTTGTGACGTCCTAGCGTCAAGCACAGCTGTAAGCTTGAGAAATCTAGAAGATCCATGTGATTTGTTATTGTGATATAATAACAGCCAGATCACAACAGGGGAGTTCAGCTCATGCAACCAGATTCCAGAAGACTGAAGAAAAAGTGCTCACAAATATAAGTGCATTGCAAAGATGAAGTGGGGGATGGAGAGGGAGAACTGGAGAGGGAAATTCAGAGAGAGGACAACCCCTGTAAAGTATTGTAGTTGTTCTAGTATAATATCTCATATTTCTACAGATTTCTGAATAGAATATATCACCCTTGTAGCCAGAAGCATGGCAGTGTATAGAGATTACTATCACTGAAGAAGATGGCGTATTTGCAATATTAGTGACACGTGTACCGAGTTTCCACATTGCTACATTATTTAGCTGTTTTGGTAGATGCATTGCAAATCTTGGATAAACACATTTATTTTGTTCATTACCAACACTGATTATACACCACAAAATCATTCATAACTAATTTCTGATTAGGTGACACTCTCGTGGGGCAAATCCAATTGGATAAACATGGACACCTACTTTCCTCAGAACTGAAAGGTAAGTGCACATATTATAGCCTAAACCCTCATAGATGCCAATAACCTAAACCAATAAAATAGACTGTGGGCTGATTTTGTGTTCTGTATAACTGGGACAAATCTTCTATTCAAAAGACAAGGCGTTCTGAACAAATACTGGTTTTATGGTAGGATACTGAGTTTCCCACCAGAAATATGACTTCTTTAACCCCTTTACCCTCAAGGGTGGTTTGCATGCTAATGACCAAGCCAATTTTTACAATTCTGACCACTGTCCCTTTATGAGGTAATAACTGGAACGCTTCAATGGATCCCGGTGATTCTGACATTGTTTTTTCATGACATATTGTACTTCATATTAGTGGTAGCATTTCTATGATATGACTTGTGATTATTTGTGAAAAAAAAAAGAAATTTGGCGAAAGTTTTGAAAATGTCGCCGTTTTCCAACTTTGAATTTTCATGCCCTTATATCACAGAGATGTGTCACACAAAATACTTAATAAAGTAACAAAGTAAGTAACACTTCCCACATGTCTACTTTACATCAGCATAATTTTGGAACCAATTTTTCCTGTTAGGAAGTTATAAGGGTTAAAAGTTAAACATAGATTTCTCATTTTTACAACACCATTTTTTTAGGGACCATCTCACATTTGAAGTCACTTTGAGGGGTCTATATGATAGAAAATACCCAAAAGTTGACACTTTTCTAAAAATTGCACCCCTCAAGGTGCTCAAAACCACACTCAGAATGTGTATTAACCCTTCAGGTGCTTCACATGAATTTTTGGATGTTTAAAAAATGAGCATTTAACTTTTTTTCACAAAAAATTTAACTCAGACCAAATTTTTTTTATTTTACCAAGGGTAACAGGAGAAATTGGACTCCAAAAGTTGTTGTGCAATTTGTCCTGAGTACGCTGATACCCAATATGTGAAGGTAAACTACTGTTTGGGTGCACGGGGGAGCTTGGGAGGGAAGGAGCGCCGTTTGACTTTTCGATGTGTCGGGGTCGTCACGACAATACCCTTCATCCACCAGTCATTCCAAATCAGATTAAAAGCAGTGGTACCGGAGTGAAGAATGAGTCAGACAAAAGCTGGTTCAAACTCAGTGCCTGCTTATGCTTCCACACGTAGTGGTAACGTCACAGCAACTGAACTCTTTATTTCATATACACAACATTATATGGTCCATTGGGGGAAGGTGTGCAGAGGGCAGGGTTAGGCAGGGTTTAAGCAATGTATCTAGTATTCAGTCCCTCTGGTTGGCCTGACGTCATATGATAGATCCTCCTTCCTCCACGTCACTTTAAGTTTCCATTTCTCCAGGGATGATACTTCAGCTTCAGAAACGAAAGTAGATTCTTGGCAAGTACAAAAACTAAGGCAAAGGTGAATACTGGCAGCCATCTTAAATACAGTTAAATTTGCATTGGCAAGTATGAAGGGAAAAACTTATTGTTTCACAGCATAAGAATACATAAAGTACAAAAGAGTATAAAGACATATATTTTCACCTTGACAATCCCCCCTAAACACTAAGTTTTTCCCTAAAAAGAAAGATCCTTCGAGACTGTCCATGTGATGGGGAAAGGGGAGGTGGATTTCTTCATCCAGACACCTCAGAAGCTGTCCCCTTGTGAGAGGCCTCCAGGCAGCTGAACCCTTCACTAGCTTCACATGGAGTTCTCCTGCTGTCCCTAAACTAAATCTCTTAGCATCATCTGAGAGTTGGGGGTTTTGTCTATCTTCTTGAGGGGGACGTACTTGGGGATCTCCCCTGGATCAGTGCCATCGCACTCTAGTGGGTCTACTTCTTGGTTGAGGAAGGTGCCAGTCGGAGTTGCCTCAGTGATAACCTTTTTATACAGGGGAATAACACAACAGAGGATTATCGATCCAACTACAAGAAGAGCAATCAGTACCAGACAAGCTTGTTGAAAGAATCCTTTGAGCCCACCCAACCAACCGGAAAAGAAAGATGTGTCTACTCCAGCATTAGATTTTAATTCTGCTGCTAACCCATTTAACTTTTTAAGGGCTATCATGGTCTTTCCATTTACCCCAGAGTTCTGAGGGATATAGGTACAACATTCCTCTCCCACCATTCCACAGACTCCTCCTTTCTCAGCTAAGATCATATCAAGGGCTAGTCGGTTTTGGAGGGTCATTCTAGTGTTAGGGCCCAATTCCTCAACTATAGCTTGGAAAGCATCACAGATAAAACTGGCAAACCTTTGTTCACTGTAATATATGTAATTGATCCAATCAACATTTTTTTTTATTAATCTGCACATGTGGATTAAATAAGCAAAGCTAGCATAGATCTAGTTCTGGGCTTTAAATTGGTCAGGCACCCCCCTTGGCACTCCAATGCCATCGACATATACTAATGGATTTTCTTCATAACTAATGTGGAGCTGATCGAGACTTCTCCTCTTTCTGGTATATTCATTAGGTGTCTCTGGATCCCAAGGTAAAATCTTGAACTGCACAGCTGGTTTAACAAGGGTGCACTGACCTGTCCAGGTATTAGGCAACCTAGGATGGAGCTTACCATCTCCACATAACCAATAAATACCGTACATATACTGTGTATGATTAGCTAGCAAGTCAGTATCTAGGGAACTGTTCTCTTTGCAAAAACCTGTCTCGAAGACCCCTACTGGTGTACCTGTAGTGTCGTGAGAATTATAGCAGGTATAATTATCAGCTAATACGGTTATCCCTCCTGGGACCTTTAATTTAGGTGCCTCATGAATTAGTGGGACATAGTCTGAGCAATCAGTGGGTTTTAGACCCCTCAACAGATTCATAACACAGGCAGTGGTATTGTCATCAGGAAAAAACAATGCATGTGTGTATAGATGTGTATTCGCTGCAGCACAAGCAATACATCCTACAGAGATATTCTGGACTCTTACATTGTATCTTACCCATTCTAACCATAAATTTTTCCTTGGGGCTGTTTGTGTTTCTATGGAGAAGACTTCTTGCCAACTAAGACCTGGAATGGGGATTACTTCGTTAACTATATTTTGCAAACGTTCACCTGGGCCTGTTTTAGCTATACTGGTAACGGGGGCCTTGGTTGGTCTGAAGCTAATATCCTGGAGCTGTATATGGCCTAAATTCCCATAGTATCCACTATTAAACACATTATGAAAATATCTTCCCAGCACAAATGTTATCTCTGGTAACACATATATAAAACTGGATAATTCCCTCTACCACCCGCTGAGTCTCGGGGCACTTGACTACATCGCAGAAATCAAATCACCAGATATTTACCGGGGCCGTTAGATTTACCCAGAGAATAGTGGCACCGGAATTCTTATTTACAATAGGGGCCGATGAGGTAGGGATGAGGATGACCCTTGGCCTCAGGACCAAAAACAACAGCAACATTTTCCTTCGATCATCACTGTGAGTAAGCGCTGGTCCGGTCTCTTTTACTGTGTGAAGCGTGGATTCAGGTGCTCTTTCCTTCAAGTTTACTGACATAGCTTTTCACGACCATAAGACCACCAGACTTCAAGTTATGACAAATATCGGTTTCTGCTGAATCTGGAAAGGAAGAAGAAACTAAAACATGGGTGTTAGCAACATTTCTACTAAGCTGAATAACATATTGAACAGCACAGTCAGTTTCTTCTGACAACTACTAAGACTGAAAATTTGCAACTGAGGACCTAGCACCAAACAATATCTCATATGGGGACAGGCTATGTTTTGCAATAGGGGTAGTACGAATGTGTAAGAGCCCTGGCCATGGAGCCGTAGTCTCCTGCATCACTTTGGTCAATTGTCCCTTCAGTGTGCTGTTCAGCCTCTTAACTTTCCCACTGGATTGTGGAGAGTACGGAGGGCTACAGTAGATCCAAGCATTGTCAGAACCTCCTGATACACATGAGCCTTGGTCACTTTCGACAACTTCTGGAACACCATATCTGCATATAACTTCCATCACCAGTTTCTTTGCTGTGGTCTTTGCAGTCACGTTGGTAACAGGGAATGCTTCTGGCCAACTGGAGAACATGTCGACAACCACCAGACAATATTCATACCTTCCAGACTTAGGCAACGTGATGAGGTCCACCTGGAGCCTTTGGAAAGGATAGTCAGGCTTAGCACGATACTTCGGGGGTACACGTTGAAGTTGACCGGGATTGCAGGTCTGACAGATACCTCGATGTGTGGGCCCATGTGCCCACGTGGCATTAGCAGGGTACATCCCCTTAGGGAGACACACAAGTTGGTCCTTTTTTCAGCGACCATGTCCATACGTGCTCCATCAGCTTTCCACTGCTTCACTTCTTCCTTTGGAGACATTCTCTGCATCGTCATTAAGCGGTCTTGCGGGGTCCGGCAGAAAACCTCAGTCTGGCATAGATCATCAGGTTCCTGTAGAGTCAGTGTTTCTTGTAACTGTTTACGCTGAGAGCGTGTGGTCACCATAGCTGGTATGGTCAGTTCAACGGGTAGGAGAGCAGCGGCTTTTGCTTGCATATCCGCAAAGGTGTTACCAACAGTCTGTGGCCTGTTCCTAGTACCGTGCTCCTTAACTTTGATAATGGCCACCTGAGTAGGTAATTTGATTGAGTCCATGAGGGCTTTAACAGCTTCAACATTCTTCACTGAGTCCCGGCGGTCGTAACAAACCCTCGATTGGCTCATAGGGCTCCGAAATCATGAGCAATACCAAATGCATACTGTGAGTCCGTGTATATATTAGCCCGCCTGTCTTTGGCCAGAACACATGCAGTAGACAGATCCCGAAATTCTGCTTATTGTGCTGACAGGATGGGAGGGAGGGAGTGCAGCTCCGTGCACTACAGTGTCTTCCATAGTAACAGCGTATCCTGTGTGGAGTCTGCCAAAATCATCAGCATATCTTGAACAGTCTTTCAGGGCCTTGTAGAGAAATTGCATTATGCGGGATGCGTCCGGTATCCACTGACAACAATAAGTACATAGTCCAAGGAAACGCTGGAATTCAGTCTCATCTTTTGTAGCTGATGGCTATTTTTCTTCTTTCTTCTGTGAGGTGTTTGGCACCCTGAAGGAGACAGTGACCCAAAAATATCACTTGACCAAGGCAGAACCGAAGTCTCGAGGCCGAAACCTGACAGTTCAGATCTGCCAGATACTTGTGAAAACTAACAATGGCAACAATGGCTTCCTGCTCTGTCTGTGTATACAACAAAAAACAAAAAAATTACCCACATACTGAAGCAGCATAACATAAGGATATTCTAACTGCCAGGGTTAGCGACACTATCCCCCCTATTTTTTTTTTTTTTTCAAACTGATTGGGAAAGGACATGTAAGATACACATCTCATTATACTCATCTACATAGGGGTTATATAACGTAAGGACCATCTGACCATCATCTTGGCTCACCAACTCTCTAGGTCTGCTCAGGTGCACTTATACGTCCATCATATTGTCTTTGTCTGTCTAATGGGAAAGGTTTGTTCTCAGGGTCAGCCAATTATTTTAGCATAGCTAGCTAGTCAGAGGGCTTCCAGGGATAATACTCCTGTATCTGTCTTACACTACCTGATGTGGTTGGTTCTCTGGTGGTGGGGGTGACTAGATGACCGGTTGGGGGTGACATGACATGCTGGTCTACAGCTCCTTCCCAAAAGGATTACTGTCAGCCTACTCCCAAAAGTTAATGTCCCCACTACCCACAATCCTGTGTCAGCTTCTTATATCACTACATGTGATCTTATCTGGACAGGAATCAGTGTAATTCACTTAGGTTGGGTTGCAACACAGATTATACAAGTATTTCTCCAGTCTGGGTTTGTCTGACCGCAATATTTACAAATCCATCTGTCTTGTCTTGGTCTGAGAATTAACATAGCGAGAGAGATTTCCAGACACAGGGTTAAAATGAATATTGGAATATGAGACTGGATTTGTGTAAGGGAGGGGGGCTGGAGTCTTTCTCTTGGGCCACTGATAAGGAAGCGAGCTGCGAGCTGTGTCCTTGAAGCTGCGGGGGCTAGAGAGCGAGTGAGGATCGCTGCAGCTGCTGATACAGACTGGGTTAAGTTCTTCTGGAAACTTTGTACTGAACCAAGGATAGAATATACACAACTCCATATTCTTCAGCGCAGCTGGCCCCCCTTTCTCTGGCCCGCAGCACAAAGAGGAGAAATCAGAAAAACAATTTGCGCAGGGGTTCACCCCTCCCATCGGCTACAAACACACAGATAAGAATTTACAGCATTCCTCAACACAAAAGAAGAAAAACAACAACGCAGCTATTTGACTCCCCCCCCCCCCCTCCCATGGGGTGTTTTGGAAAACTACAGTAACGGAATACAGCAATTCTCAGACTCAATTAATTTCTACAAAACCTTCACACAATTCATATACCAAAACACCTTAGAAAAACCAATGATTGAGATATTTTATAGCCAAACACGGGCTCTGCATCCTCTCATCCTCCCTCTCCATCAACCTCTTTCTTTAAACCTCGCGCAACTCGCAGATGAGCTTGCGCTTGTTCTAACAATCCTTTCTCTTTCAACATTCTTGACTGCCTTCTTGCCCTCCCGTGACTCTACTATTGTCTTGACTTCCACAGCATCCTCACTTAACTCGTGGGGCACGAAATTCTTCTGCCATAAGAGACGCAACATGACTCACAGAATACTACGCCCTTCTGCAGTAGGCCGCTGACAGCGACAGCAACACTTGTGTCCTAACACGGAGCCTCGCGCTCAACGTGCTATGAATAAAGAGCCTCGCGCTCAATATTTTTCCCTAACCTGAACACCAGTGATTACAGTCTGCCCTGTCACGATATTCTAAATGTTGGGAGGCTGTCTCCTAGTGAGACCCCTCCACTGTGTTTCTGGTGGTCCCCCTCTTGGGACGTCTTAATTACCGATATGTGCAAGTGTGTGCAAGTGTTTCTGGTGGTCCCCCTCTTGGGACGTCTTAATTACCGATATGTGCAAGTGTGTGCAAGTGTTTCTGGTGGTCCCCCTCTTGGGACGTCTTAATTACCGATATGTGCAAGTGTGTGCAAGTGTTTCTGGTGGTCCCCCTCTTGGGACGTCTTAATTACCGATGTATGTGCGTGCAATATCACAGAGGCTGCGTCTCCTGTCCCTTTCTCAAAGCCGCCCCAATCTACAACTTCTCAATCTTTCACTCTATCACTACTAGGCAACAGTCACGGGTAGGGTGGTTGAATGGAGTACAATGACCGGTGGAGGAGGTGTGGTGTACACGAGGATGCGCAGAGTGCGACGTCTCTCAGTTGCTGGTTCGAAGCGTGGCACGGGATCGCGCTCGGTCTCACCACTCGACCGGTCACTCCCCAGACCCAAGGAGACCACAGACTAACCAATAATGGCTGAAACACTAGCAAGTGTGACACATACATAGTATGTGATCTCCACTTACCGTGTTTAGAGGGTGATCAGTCCTCGAGGTCAGCCACTACGGGTGTCGTCCACGGACGTCCAGGCATGGGTCCAGGGGGTCTCGGATCTCGCGGGCCACGCCCCACGTTGGGCGTCAAATTGTCGGGGTCGTCACGACAATACCCTTCATCCACCAGTCATTCCAAATCAGATTAAAAGCAGTGGTACCGGAGTGAAGAATGAGTCAGACAAAAGCTGGTTCAAACTCAGTGCCTGCTTATGCTTCCACACGTAGTGGTAACGTCACAGCAACTGAACTCTTTATTTCATATACACAACATTATATGGTCCATTGGGGGAAGGTGTGCAGAGGGCAGGGTTAGGCGGGGTTTAAGCAATGTATCTAGTATTCAGTCCCTCTGGTTGGCCTGACGTCATATGATAGGTCCTCCTTCCTCCACGTCACTTTAAGTTTCCATTTCTCCAGGGATGATACTTCAGCTTCAGAAACGAAAGTAGATTCTTGGCAAGTACAAAAACTAAGGCAAAGGTGAATACTGGCAGCCATCTTAAATACAGTTAAATTTGCATTGGCAAGTATGAAGGGAAAAACTTATTGTTTCACAGCATAAGAATACATAAAGTACAAAAGAGTATAAAGACATATATTTTCACCTTGACAGATGCAAAATTGGCTGGAATTGAGATCAAACGCCATGTTGCGTTTGGAGAGCCACTGATGTGCCTAAACAGTAGAAACCCCTCACAAGTGACACCATTTTGGAAACTAGACACCCCAAGGAACTTCTCTAGATGTATGATGAGCACTTTGAACCCCCAAGTGCTTCACAGAAGTTTATGATGTAGAGCCATAAAAATAAAAAATCATAGTTTTTCTACAAAAGTGATCTTTTTGCCCCCATTTTTTTATTTTACCTAGGGTAACAGGAGAAATTGGACCCCAACATTTATTGTGCAATTTGTCTTGAGTATGCTGATACCCCATATGTGAGGGTAAACCACTGTTTGGCCTGTGAGGCAGTGACCCCTATTACAGCTAGGGTGCGCTGTATGCTCTCATCAGGATACGCACGGATGCATATAGAGGCCATGGGAGTGCATGGCAGTCACAGGAATAACTGTGATGGTGAGACAGTGACTGGCATTATTGTGAATGGCCGGTATGTGTCGCAGAGACGGAGGATATCCTCTGCGCTCTAAGCCCGAAATGTTGTTGTTCTGGGACCTGTAGTTCCACAAGTGTTTGTTTAGTTTTAAGGGGGCTTACAGGCTTTGTTGGGGAGCTGGGCGGGACTGGCTAACCACACACACCTCCCACCTATGGGGGGTGGCTACAGTGATATAATCATGTGACTGAGGTCTGGTCACATGTTCAGAGTTGTAAGGTCCTGAGTGGCCTCTGTGTTGGAAGGTCCTGGGAGTAGTACCGGATTCCTGAAGAGCACGGTGTGAGGCCATGGACCTGCAGAGCCTGTGATGGCTACAGAAGCTACCGACCTTCTGAGGGTCTGGAACTGTTGGGTGGCCTGGTGAGCAAGGCATTGTTCGGGACAGGGATCCCAGTTAGGCAGCTTCTCTGGGAACCTGGACTGACGAAGAGTCAGCATGTGGAGCAGGAGCTCCTGTAAGGTAACTCCAGATAAAAGGGGTTACTATCAACTGTGCGGTCACCCACGGTAACTAAACGAAGTGAGGTCCAGCGTGATTAGAGACTGCAATCTAATGTCAGGTAATGCTATATGAGTAGAGACATTGATATAGCGCATGGACAACCCTGGGAACTAGTCAGAGGAGTACTGGTGGGTGTAGTGTCTGTCAAAGGAAGGAAGCCGTGTACTATGAACTATATGTGTGTGATGTGTAACATGGCGGATTATGCTGAGTAAAATAAACCGCATGGGACTATTTAATGAAAATTCTTCCTATGTGATTGAATCCCGTTGCCAAGCAAGTGTCCCCCAAGACAAGCAGTAAGGGCTGCCTTACAGGGCGCATGGCAGAGCTCGGAAGGGAAAGAGCGTGTTTTACATTTTCAGAGCAAAATTAGCTGGAATTAAGATTGGACGCCGTGTCGTGTTTAGAGAGCCCCTGATGTGCCTAAATAATGGAAACCCCCCCCACAAGTGACACCATTTTGGAAACTAGACCCCCTAAGGAACTTTTCTAGATGTGTGGTGAGCACTTTGAACCCCCAAGTGCTTCACAGAAGTTTATAATGTAGAGCCGTAAAAATAAAAAATCATATTTTTTTGACAAAAAATTATGTTTTCACCCCAATTTTTTTATTTTCCCAAGGGTAACAGAAGAAATTGGACCCCAAAAGATATTGTGCAATTTGTCCTGAGTATACTGATCCTCCATATGTGGGTGTAAACCACTGTTTGGGTGCATGGCAGAACTCAGAAGGAAGGAGCACCAGATTTTACTATTATGGTTTGCAGGTGCCATGACCCACTGGGAGAGCCCATGAGGTGTCAAAACGGCAGAACCCCCCCATAAGTGACCCCATTTTACAAACTACACTTCTCATTAAATTCATCTAGGGGTTCAGTGATCATATTGACACCATAAGTGTGTCACAGAATTTTATACCATTGGAAAGTGAGGACAAAATAACTAAATTTTTGCCACCAAAATTTAGTTTTAGCCAAAGATTTTACATTTTCACACAAGAAGTGGGTAAAAATGGCAACAAAATTTGTCCCATAATTTCTACTGAACTTGGCAATACCCCATATGTGGCTGTACAGTGCTAGTTAGCCATGCGGAGAGACTAAGGAGGAATGGAGCGATTTTTGCCTATTCAAGTGAATGGGTCTGTGCACATGTCAGTGTGTTTCCACAGACCGTGTGTCTGTGGGGAAAACACGTTGACATGTCCATCTTTCAAATTCCCTACAAACTTTCCCTCATCCCTTTTATTGCGCGCCCAGGGCCACGGATCGGGTCACTGCTGCCATGACCACCCCTTTGAGAACCGTCCGACCCAGGTTCCAAGTACCCCACAACCCAGTGGGTGTTGCACATACACATAACACACAAGGATGTCATCCATATGACACGCATCGGCGCCAGGGAAGAAGCGTTACAGTAAGCACTGTTCCCCGTCGCCAGGTGCTGAACACAGCTCTCCTCATTGTTCCATGCTGTGACGGCGATCGGCGCGAGCAGGGGAGAATGATGAGGGTTATATTTAAGTAATAAAAGAGACAACAGATGGTATCTGATGGGACTATTACTTCCATCAGCCTACCCCTGCTGCTGCTAAAAACAGTGACAGCAGGAGCGACGGATGGGAGTGTTCATCTGCCGCTCCTGCACTGTAAATACTGTAAATACGATAATTTAAAAAAGCGGTGTGGGATCCTCCTATTTTTGATAACCAGCCAGACAAAAATCACAGCTGGGAGCTGCAACCCTCAGCCGTCAGCTTCAGCAAGGTTGGATATGACTTGGATGTAACTTCAGTGAGATCCAAGCGCCGTGAGCGCTCACTGTGCTAGCGGGGATCTCGCGTGATCTCATTGCAACTCAGCCCGGCTGGGAGCTTAGTGACCGGAGGTTACCTTTATTACGTCACCCTCCGTTCACTGACGCTGCATTCCCAGCATCTCATTCACCAGTGGGTTTTCAGCCGGGACGGTCGCATCTTAGCACCGCCTAGGTTGAAAACCAATTATCCCCCAGACATGGATTACTGCGTGGGACACAACAACAGACAGGTATGGTATATTGTTGGGTTTTTATTTTACTTTTATTACAGGAGATCGATGGCTTCAGTGGAATTAGGCGAGGTTGTAAGTATGATTTAATTAAGATTATTAAAGGTGTCTGTGTCATTTTTTCAAATAAAGGACTTTATTCTGGCTGTATCTTTATTTACCATGCAACTATAGGATTAGCAATGGATAGGTGTCTTATAGAGGCTTCTCCATTACTTAGCCGTGGGCTTAATGTCACCAGTGACATCAACCCCACAAATATGAACCCCACTTGCCACCGCTACAGGGTGAGTGGGAAGAGTCGGGCAAAGCACCAGAATTGGCACATCTAATAGATGAGCCTTTTCTGGGCAGCTGTGGGCTGCTATTTTTAGGCTGGGGGTCAACATCCATGGCCTCTTACCAGCCTGAGAATACCAACCCTGTCATGATCCCAATGGCAGGGGATCACTAAAGGACAAGCACAGATGCAAACAAGCTCTAGGGCGATGGAACCTGAGCTGACCGCGACCCTGAACCCAACACACAAATAAAAGTAGCCGGGGAACGTGCCTACGCTGATCCTAGACGTCTCGCTCCAGCCGAAGATCTAACTTCCCCTATTAGAAGAAACACAGACCTCTCTTGCCTCCAGAGAAATACCCCACAGAAATAGCAGCCCCCCACATATAATGACGGTGAAATGAGAGGAAAGCACATACGCAGTATGAAAACAGTTTCAGCAAAATGAGGCCCGCTAAAGCTAGATAGCAGAGGATACAAAAGTGAACTGCGCGGTCAGCGAAAAACCCTTCAAAAAACCATCCTGAAATTACTTGAACTCATGTGCCAACTCATGGTACATGAGGAGCAATTTCAGCCCACTAGAGCAACCAGCAGCAAAGAATCACATATCTGCAGGCTGGACTAAAAACCAAATAAAGCAAAACACCAAAACAGGAAAATCCAAACTTAGCTTGACCAGAAGGTTCTAGGAGCAGGGAGCAGAGGTAACAAGACACACTGGATACATTGATAACCGGCGAGGAAATGCCAGCAAAGCCAGGTTAAATAGGAAACTCCCATATCCTGATGGAACAGGTGGAACCCAGAGACCCAGGAAAGACAAGTCACCCAGTACCATCAGTAACCACCAGAGGGAGCCCAAAAACAGAACTCACAACAGTACCCCCCCCTTGAGGAGGGGTCACCGAACCCTCACGAGAACCACCAGGGCGACCAGGATGAGCCCTATGAAAAGCGCGAACCAAATCATCAGCATGAACATCCGAGGCAACCACCCAAGAATTATCCTCCTGACCATAACCCTTCCACTTGACCAAATACTGGAGTTTCCGTCTGGAAACACGAGAATCCAAGATCTTCTCCACAACATACTCCAATTCTCCCTCCACCAGCACTGGAGCAGGAGGCTCAAGCGAAGGAACAACAGGTACCTCATACTTCCGCAACAACGACCGATGGAACACATTATGAATAGCAAACGATGCCGGGAGATCCAAACGAAACGACACAGGGTTAAGAATTTCCAAGATCCTATAGGGACCGATGAACCGAGGCTTGAACTTAGGAGAAGAGACCTTCATAGGAACAAAACGAGAAGACAACCACACCAAGTCCCCAACAAGAAGTCGAGGACCCACGCGGCGACGGCGATTAGCAAACTGCTGAGCCTTCTCCTGGGACAACTTCAAATTGTCCACCACATGACTCCAAATCCGATGCAACCTATCCACCACCATGTCCACTCCAGGACAATCAGAAGGTTCCACCTGACCAGAGGAAAAACGAGGATGAAACCCCAAATTACAAAAGAAAGGAGAAACCAAGGTAGCAGAACTAGCCCGATTATTAAGGGCAAACTCGGCCAGCGGCAAAAAGGTAACCCAGTCATCCTGATCAGCAGAAACAAAACACCTTAAATAAGTTTCCAAGGTCTGATTAGTTCGTTCAGTCTGGCCATTCGTCTGAGGATGGAATGCAGACGAAAAGGACAAATCAATGCCCATCTTAGCACAGAACGTCCGCCAAAATCTAGACACAAACTGGGATCCCCTGTCAGAAACGATGTTCTCAGGAATCCCATGCAAACGAACCACATTCTGAAAAAACAGAGGGACCAACTCAGAGGAGGAAGGCAACTTAGGCAAGGGTACCAGATGAACCATTTTAGAAAAGCGATCACACACAACCCAGATGACGGACATTTTTTGAGAGACAGGGAGATCCGAAATAAAGTCCATGGAAATGTGCATCCAAGGCCTCTTCGGGATAGGCAAAGGTGACAACAATCCACTGGCCCGAGAACAGCAAGGCTTAGCCCGAGCACAAACCTCACAAGACTGCACAAAAGAACGCACATCCCTCGACAAGGAAGGCCACCAAAAAGACCTGGCCACCAAGTCTCTAGTACCAAATATTCCAGGATGACCTGCCAACGCAGAAGAATGGACCTCGGAGATGACTCTACTGGTCCAATTATCCGGAACAAACAGTCTCTCAGGCGGACAACGATCAGGTTTACCCGCCTGAAACTCCTGCAAAGCACGTCGCAAGTCTGGGGAGACAGCAGACAAAATCACCCCATCCCTAAGGATACCAGAGGGCTCAGAATTTCCAAGGGAGTCAGGCACAAAACTCCTAGAAAGAGCATCCGCCTTCACATTCTTTGAACCTGGCAGGTATGAAACCACAAAATTGAAACGAGAGAAAAACAGTGACCAACGAGCCTGTCTAGGATTCAGACGCCTGGCAGACTCAAGGTAAATCAAATTTTTGTGATCAGTCAAGACCACCACACGATGTCTAGCACCCTCTAGCCAATGACGCCACTCCTCAAATGCCCACTTCATGGCCAAAAGTTCCCGATTACCAACATCATAATTCCGCTCAGCCGGCGAAAACTTTCTAGAAAAAAACGCGCATGGCTTCATCACTGAGCCATCGGAGCTTCTCTGTGACAAAACCGCCCCCGCTCCAATCTCGGAAGCATCAACCTCAACCTGAAAAGGGAGCGAAACATCTGGCTGACGCAACACAGGAGCAGAAGAAAACCGGCGCTTAAGTTCCTGAAAGGCCTCCACAGCCACAGGAGACCAATTAGCAACATCAGCACCCTTCTTAGTCAAATCCGTCAAAGGCTTAACAACACTAAAAAAATTAGTTATAAAACGACGATAGAAATTAGCAAAGCCCAAGAACTTCTGTAGACTCTTAAGAGATGTAGGCTGCGTCCAGTCACAAATAGCCTGAACCTTGACGGGATCCATCTCAATAGTAGAAGGGGAAAAAATATACCCCAAGAAAGAAATCTTCTGGACTCCAAAGAGACACTTTGAGCCTTTTACAAACAAGGAATTGGCCCGCAGGACCTGAAACACCTTCCTGACCTGCTGAACATGAGACTCCCAGTCATCAGAAAAAACCAAAATATCATCCAAATACACAATCATAAATTTATCCAGATATTCACGGAAAATATCGTGCATAAAGGACTGGAAGACTGAAGGAGCATTAGAAAGTCCAAAAGGCATTACCAAATACTCAAAATGGCCCTCAGGCATATTAAATGCGGTTTTCCACTCATCACCTTGCTTTATTCGTATAAGATTATACGCACCCCGAAGATCAATCTTAGTGAACCATTTAGCCCCCTTAATGCGAGCAAACAAATCAGTCAACAATGGCAAAGGATACTGATATTTTACGGTAATCTTATTCAAAAGACGATAATCTATACAAGGCCTCAAGGAACCATCTTTTTTGGCCACGAAAAAAAAACCTGCTCCCAAAGGGGACAAAGATGGACGGATATGTCCCTTTTCCAAGGACTCCTTAACATAATCCCGCATAGCAGTATGCTCTGGCACTGACAGATTGAACAAACGACCTTTAGGAAATTTACTGCCTGGAATTAAATTTATAGCACAATCGCAATCCCTGTGAGGAGGAAGCGAACTGAGCTTAGGCTCCTCAAAAACATCCCGATAGTCAGACAAAAACACAGGAATCTCAGAAGGAGTAGATGAAGCGATAGAAATTGGAGGTGCATCATCATGAACCCCCTGACAACCCCAGCTTAACACAGACATTGATTTCCAGTCAAGGACTGGATTATGAGTTTGTAACCATGGCAGACCAAGCACTAGGACATCATGCAAATTATACAGTACCAGGAAGCGAATCACCTCCTGATGAACAGGAGTCATACGCATGGTCACTTGTGTCCAGTACTGAGGTTTATTCATAGCCAAAGGTGTAGAGTCAATTCCCTTCAAAGGAATAGGGACTTCCAGAGGCTCCAGACTAAACCCACAGCGATTGGCAAATGACCAATCCATAAGACTCAGGGCAGCGCCTGAATCCACATAGGCATCGACGGAAATGGATGATAATGAACAAATCAGAGTCACAGACAGAATGAACTTAGACTGTAAAGTACTAATGGCAACAGACTTATCAACCTTTTTTGTGCGTTTAGAGCATGCTGATATAACATGAGCTGAATCACCACAATAAAAGCACAACCTTTTTTTCCGCCTATAATTTTGCCGTTCACTTCTGGACTGAATTCTATCACATTGCATTATCTCAGGTGACGGTTCAGACGACACCGCCAAATGATGCACAGGTTTGCGCTCCCGTAAACGCCGATCAATCTGAATAGCCATAGTCATAGACTCATTCAGACCAGTAGGCGCAGGGAACCCCACCATAACATCTTTAATGGCCTCAGAAAGGCCATCTCTGAACTTTGCAGCCAGGGCGCACTCATTCCACTGAGTAAGCACCGACCACTTCCGAAATTTTTGACAATAAATTTCTGCTTCATCTTGCCCCTGAAAGAGGGCCAACAAAGCTTTTTCAGCCTGAATCTCTTGGTTAGGTTCCTCATAGAGCAAACCCAATGCCAGAAAAAACGCATCCGCATTAAGCAACGCAGGGTCCCCTGGTGCCAATGCAAATGCCCAATCCTGAGGGTCACCCCGCAGGAAAGATATAATAATCTTGACTTGCTGAGCAGGGTCTCCAGAGGAGCGAGATTTCAAAGAAAGAAACAACTTGCAATTATTCCTAAAATTCAGAAAACGAGATCTATCTCCAGAAAAAAACTCTGGGACAGGAATTCTAGGTTCAGACATAGGAGCATGTACAACAAAATCCTGTATATTTTGAACCTTAGCGGCAAGATTATTCAGGCTGGAAGCCAAACTCTGGACGTCCATGATAAACAGCTGGGATCAGAGCCATTCAAAGATTAAGAGGAGGAGGAAGTAGCCAGGCTGCAATAAGGCTAGGCAGCAAACTCTGAGGGAAAGAGAAAAAAAAAAAAAAACTTCCTCAGACTACTTATCCTCCTATTTCAGCCAATACAATTAACACTTTGTGGGCCGGTTATACTGTCATGATCCCAATGGCAGGGGATCACTAAAGGACAAGCACAGATACAAACAAGCTCTAGGGCGATGGAACCTGAGCTGACCGCGACCCTGAACCCAACACACAAATAAAAGTAGCCGGGGAACGTGCCTACGCTGATCCTAGACGTCTCGCTCCAGCCGAAGATCTAACTTCCCCTATTAGAAGAAACACAGACCTCTCTTGCCTCCAGAGAAATACCCCACAGAAATAGCAGCCCCTCACATATAATGACGGTGAAATGAGAGGAAAGCACATACGCAGTATGAAAACAGTTTCAGCAAAATGAGGCCCGCTAAAGCTAGATAGCAGAGGATACAAAAGTGAACTGCGCGGTCAGCGAAAAACCCTTCAAAAAACCATCCTGAAATTACTTGAACTCATGTGCCAACTCATGGTACATGAGGAGCAATTTCAGCCCACTAGAGCAACCAGCAGCAAAGAATCACATATCTGCAGGCTGGACTAAAAACCAAATAAAGCAAAACACCAAAACAGGAAAATCCAAACTTAGCTTGACCAGAAGGTTCTAGGAGCAGGGAGCAGAGGTAACAAGACACACTGGATACATTGATAACCGGTGAGGAAATGCCAGCAAAGCCAGGTTAAATAGGAAACTCCCATATCCTGATGGAACAGGTGGAACCCAGAGACCCAGGAAAGACAAGTCACCCAGTACCATCAGTAACCACCAGAGGGAGCCCAAAAACAGAACTCACAACACAACCCCCAGCTGTGAGCTTTAGCATGGCTGGTTGTCAAAAATGGGGGGGACCCCACGCCTTTTTTAAATAATTATTTTTTTATATAATTAAAAGATATGGCATGGGGACCCCTCTACTCTTGATATCCAACCTTGCTGAAGCTGACAGCTGAAGGTCGCAGCCCCAGCTGTGAGTTTTGTCTGGCTGGTTATCAAAAATAGGGGGAAATCCACGCCATTTTTTTTTAAATTACTGTATTTATTTACAGCCAAAAAAAAGAAAGAAATGTCCAGCTTCACCGAGTCCGTAAAAAAGCGATTTCTTTATTAACAAACTTTAAACATGGAGGATACAGACTTCAGCACAACCATATGGGTAAGAATCTCAACGCGTTTCTGGAGACTAGGCTCCCTTGATCATGACATTCTAAAAGACCCATGTATCCCACTTAAATAACCCTACACCGGAAAGCACACCGGTGGGATAAGTGATTGACGTAACTGATTTAAAAAGTGGGCGTGAGATGAACATGTATTGAATGTTGCCCAACACAGTAATCTATCTGAACAACATACATATAAAAAACAAATATGAAACAAAAGATGACAACAAAGCAAAAATATACAAATGAATGTACAAATTTAAAAAGATTTACACAATGAAATCTATAAATAATAAAATGTACATGTATAAAAAATTATTATTGTAAATTTGGACAATTATGCCTACATTTGTAGATAAACCAATAACTTTATTAAAGCAGCAAATGTAAATTAGCAAAATTACAAAAGAAAAAAGAATTTAAAAAAAATTAAGTACAAGAGGCAAGAGCAAAAATGTTCATGAGTAAGTATAATCGCAGGCTAGAGACGCAACAAGTGTGCTTGTAGCACTGAAATAATAGGTACTTGTATGTTCTGACATATACTAAGCTTACTTAGCTGGATCAATACAGAAATTATTTATTGACAGAGAAGGTGAGAGAACCACGGACTATTCTGAAGTGCGAAGATATGCTTGAAGAGCACAAAGCAGAAAGAACACTGAAGATTGCGGTATTGTAAGACTGCATGTTATTGTCGGATCATTACAAACAGGGATTAGTGCAGAGACTCTATCCAAACAAGATTAATTAGTCCACACGACACAGTACAAATAGTTGCTGAACATCAAAAGAAAGAGGAGATAAGAATCAAACTTCCCCTGCTCCGAAGCGCTGCCACAAGTAAACCGCTTGAGGGAAGAGTAAAAGAAACTGATAATGGAAGTAGAAAAAAACTTTTACTTATTTACAGCGCAGAAGTGGCAGACAAATACTCCCATCTGCCGCTCCTGCTGTGACTGTTATTAGCAGCAGCAGGGGTAGGCTGATGGGAGTAATAGTCCCATCAGCCGCCACTTCTGTCTCTTTTATTACTCTCATCATTCTACCCTGCTCGCGCCGATCGCCGGCAGAACAGGGGAGAATGATGAGAGCCGTGTTCAGCACCCGCCGCCGGGGAACAGCGCTTACTGTAACGCTTCTTCCATAGCACCCGTCTTTATGGTACTGATGCGGCACACGCATGCCACACATGTGCCACAAATATTACACACACGGACACTGACATCTCCGGTAGAGGAAATATCGAGATGTATGAAAGAGACCTTATATCGGGTTTTTATGTTTGGCTGCTGTCACAGACTAAAAGATGGTTTTTATTGCAAAAAATAGTTTTTGCACCACCATATTTTGAGAACTATAATTTTTCCATATTTTGGCCCACAGAGTCATATGAGGGCTCATTTTTTGCAGGACGAGTTGCTGTTTTTATTGGCACCATTTTCGGGCACATGACATTTTTTGTTTGCATTCCGATTTTTGGGAGGCAGAATGAACAAAAATCAGAAATTCATGAATTTCTTTTTGGGGGGCGTTTATACCGTTCTATGTGTGGTAAAATTGATAAGTCAGTTTTATTCTTTGGGTTAGTATGATTACAGAAATCCATAATTTATATTTTTTTTATGTTTTGGCACTTTTATACAATAAAAACTATTTTATATAAAAAATAATTATTTTTCCATTCCTTTATTCTGAGAGCTATAACTTTTTTATTTTTCCACTGATGGAGCTTTATCAGGGCTTGTTTTTTTGCAGGACAAGATGACATTTTCAGCTGTACCATGTTTATTTATATCCATCTTTTTGTTTGGCGAGATGTTGATAAAGCATTGTTTTTTGCCTAGTTTTTTATTTTATTTTTTATGGTATTCACTAAAGGGGTTAACTAGTGGGAATGTTTTATAGGTCAGGTCATTGCGGATGGGGTGATAACAAATAAGTGTACTATTGTTTACACTTTGTTTTCATTAAAATATTTATTTAGAGATAGAATAAATATTGATTTTTTTAAATTATTATTTGTTATTTATTTTTTTAAATATTTTTACAATTATTTAAAAAATGTTTGACTTTTTTAACCCCTTTACCCCCAAGGGTGGTTTGCACGTTAATGACCGGGCCAATTTTTACAATTCTGACCACTGTCCCTTTATGAGGTTATAACTCTGGAACGCTTCAACGGATCCCAGTGATTCTGACATTGTTTTCTCGTGACATATTGTACTTCATGACAATGGTAAAAATTCTTTGATAGTACCTGCGTTTATTTGTGAAAAAAACGGAAATTTGGCGAAAATTATGAAAATTTCGCAATTTTCCAACTTTGAATTTTTATGCAATTAAATCACAGAGATATGTCACACAAAATACTTAATAAGTAACATTTCCCACATGTCTACTTTACATCAGCACAATTTTGGAACCAAATTTTTTTTTTGTTAGGGAGTTATAAGGGTTAAAAGTTGACCAGCAATTTCTCATTTCTACAACACCATGTTTTTTTAGGGACCACATCACATTTGAAGTCATTTTGAGGGGTCTATATGATAGAAAATACCCAAGTGTGACACCATTCTAAAAACTACACCCCTCAAGGTGCTCAAAACCATATTCAAGAAGTTTATTAACCCTTCTGGTGCTTCACAGGAATTTTTGAATGTTTAAATAAAAATGAACATTTAACTTTTTTTCACAAAAAATTTAATTCAGCTCCAATTTGTTTTATTTTACCAAGGGTAACAGGAGAAAATGGACCCCAAACATTGTTGTACAATTTGTCCTGAGTACGCCAATACCCCACATGTGGGGGTAAACCACTGTTTGGGCGCATGGCAGAGCTCGGAAGCGAAGGAGCGCCATTTGACTTTTCAATGCAAAATTGACTGGAATTGAGATGGGACGCCATGTTTCGTTTGGAGAGCCCCTGATGTGCCTAAACA
The DNA here is from genome assembly GCF_032444005.1 of Ranitomeya imitator. Classification (NCBI taxonomy): domain Eukaryota; kingdom Metazoa; phylum Chordata; class Amphibia; order Anura; family Dendrobatidae; genus Ranitomeya; species Ranitomeya imitator. The sequence goes on from NC_091282.1 coordinate 659,149,651, forward strand.
TTGAAACCCCCCACAAGTGACACCATTTTGGAAAGTAGACCCCCTAAGGAACTTATCTAGAGGTGTGGTGAGCACTTTGACCCACCAAGTGCTTCACAGAAGTTTATAATGTAGAACCGTAAAAATAAAAAATCATATTTTTTCACAAAAATTATCTTTTCGCCACCAATTTTTTATTTTCCCAAGGGTAAGAGAAGAAATTGGACCCCAAAAGTTGTTGTACAATTTGTCCTGAGTACGCTGATAGCCCATATGTGGGGGTAAACCACTGTTTGGGCGGATGGGAGAGCTCGGAAGGGAAGGAGCGCCGATTGACTTTTCAATGCAAAATTGACAGGAATTGAGATGGGACGCCATGTTGCGTTTGAAGAGCCACTGATGTGCCTAAACATTGAAACCCCCCACAAGTGACACCATTTTGGAAAGTAGACCCCCTAAGGAACTTATCTAGAGGTGTGGTGAGCACTTTGACCCACCAAGTGCTTCACAGAAGTTTATAATGTAGAACCGTAAAAATAAAAAATCATATTTTTTCACAAAAATTATCTTTTCGCCACCAATTTTTTATTTTCCCGAGGGTAAGAGAAGAAATTGGACCCCAAAAGTTGTTGTCCAATTTGTCCTGAGTACGCTGATAGCCCATATGTGGGGGTAAACCACTGTTTGGGCGGATGGGAGAGCTCGGAAGGGAAGGAGCGCCGATTGACTTTTCAATGCAAAATTGACAGGAATTGAGATGGGACGCCATGTTGCGTTTGAAGAGCCACTGATGTGCCTAAACATTGAAACCCCCCACAAGTGACACCATTTTGGAAAGTAGACCCCCTAAGGAACTTATCTAGAGGTGTGGTGAGCACTTTGACCCACCAAGTGCTTCACAGAAGTTTATAATGCAGAGCCGTAAAAATAAAACAAATTTTTTTTCCCACAAAAATTATTTTTTTAACCCCCAGTTTTGTATTTTCCAGAGGGTAACAGGAGAAATTGGACCCCACAATTTGTTGTCCAATTTGTCCTGAGTGCGCTGATACCCCATATGTGGGGCGGAACCACTGTTTGGGCGCATGGGAGGGCTCGGAAGGGAAGGAGCTCCATTTGGAATGAGGACTTAGATGGAATGGTCTGCAGGTGTCACATTGCATTTGCAGAGCCCCTAATGTACCTAAACAGTAGAAACCTCCCACAAGTGACACCATTTTGGAAACTAGACACCCTAAAGAACTCATCTAGATGTGTTGTGATAGCTTTGAACCCCCAAGTGTTTCACTACAGTATGTAACGCAGAGCCGTGAAAATTTTAAAAAAAAATCTTTCCCCCCAAAATTATTTTTAGCCCCCAGTTTTGTATTTTCCCGTGGGTAAGAGGAGAAATTCGACCCCAAAAGTTGTTGTCCAATTTGTCCTGAGTACGCTGATACCCCGTATGTTGGGAGGAACCACCGTTTGAGCGCATGGTAGAGCTCGGACGGGAAGGAGCGCCATTTGGAATGCAGACTTAGATGGAATGGTCTGCAGGCGTCACATTGCGTTTGCAGAACCCCTAAAGTACCTAAACAGTAGAAACCCCCCACAAGTGACCCCATATTGGAAACTAGACCCCCCAGGGAACTAATCTAGATGTGTTGTGAGAACTTTGAACCCCCAAGTGTTTCACTACAGTTTATAACGCAGAGCCGTGAAAATAAAAAAATCTTTTTTTTTCCCACTAAAATTATTTTTTAGCCCCCAGTTTTTTATTTTCCCAAGGGTAACAGGAGAAATTGGACCCCAAAAGTTGTTGTCCTATTTTTCCTGAGTACGCTGATACCCCATATGTTGGGGTAAATCCCTGTTTGGGCACACGGGAGAGCTCGGAAGGGAAGAAGCACTGTTTTACTTTTTCAACGCAGAATTGGCTGGAATTGAGATCGGACGCCATGTCGCGTTTGGAGAGCCCCTGATGTGCCTAAACAGTGGAAACCCCACAATTATAACTGAAACCCTAATCCAAACACATCCCTAACCTTAATCCCAACAGTAACCCTAACCACACCTCTAACCCTGACACACCCCTAACCCTAATCCCAACCCTATTCCCAACTGTAAATGTAATCTAAACCCTAACTGTAACTTTAGCCCCAACCCGAACCCTAACTTTAGCCCCAACCCAAACTGTAGCCCTAACCCTAGCCCTAACCCTAACCCTAGCCCTAACCCTAACCCTAGCCCTAACCCTAGCCCTAACCCTAGCCCTAACCCTAGCCCTAACCCTAGCCCTAATGGGAAAATGGAAATAAATACATTTTTTTAATTTTTCCCCAACTAAGGGGGTGATGAAGGGGGGTTTGATTTACTTTTATAGCAGGTTTTTTAGCGGATTTTTATGATTGGCAGCCGTCACACACTGAAAGACGCTTTTTATTGCAAAAAATATTTTTTGCGTTACCACATTTTGAGAGCTATAATTTTTCCATATTTTGGTCCACAGAGTCATGTGAGGTCTTGTTTTTTGCGGGACGAGTTGACGTTTTTATTGGTAACATTTTCGGGCACGTGACATTTTTTGATCGCTTTTTATTCCGATTTTTGTGAGGCAGAATTACCAAAAACCAGCTATTCATGAATTTCTTTTGGGGGAGGCATTTATACCGTTCCGCGTTTGGTAAAATTGATAAAACAGTTTTATTCTTTGGGTCAGTACGATTACAGCGACACCTCATTTATATCATTTTTTTATGTTTTGGCGCTTTTATACGATAAAAACTATTTTATAGAAAAAATAATTATTTTTGCATCGCTTTATTCTCAGGACTATAACTTTTTTACTTTTTGCTGATGATGCTGTATGGCGGCTCGTTTTTTGCGGGACAAGATGACGCTTTCAGCGGTACCATGGTTATTTATATCTGTGTTTTTTGATCGAGTGTTATTCCACTTTTTGTTCGGCGGTATGATAATAAAGCGTTGTTTTTTGCCTCGTTTTTTTTTTTTTTTCTTACGGTGTTTACTGAAGGGGTTAACTAGTGGGCCAGTTTTATAGGTCGGGCCGTTACGGACGCGGCGATACTAAATATATGTACTTTTATTGTTTTTTTTTTTTATTTAGATAAAGAAATGTATTTATGGGAATAATATATATATATTTTTTTTCATTATTTTGGAATATTTTTTTTTATTTTTTTTACACATTTGAAAATTTTTTTTTTTACTTTTTTACTTTGTCCCAGGGGGGGGACATCACAGATCGGTGATCTGACAGTGTGCACAGCACTCTGTCAGATCACCGATCTGAGAGCAGTGCAGGCTGCTTCACAGTGCCTGCTCTGAGCAGGCTCTGTGAAGCCACTTCCCTCCCTGCAGGACCCGGATCCGCGGCCTTCTTAGATCCGGGGCTCGAGCAGGGAGGGAGGTGAGGAGACCCTCGCAGCAATGCGATCACATCGCGTTGCTGCGGGGGGCTCAGGGAAGCCCGCAGGGAGCCCCCTCCCTGCGCGATGCTTCCCTGCACCGCCGGCACATCGCGATCATCTTTGATCGCGGTGTGCCAGGGGTTAATGTGCCGGGGGCGGTCCGTGACCGCTTCTGGCACATAGTGCCGGATGTCAGCTGCGATAGTCAGCTGACACCCGGCCGCGATCGGCGGCGCTCCCCCCGTGAGCGCTGCCGATCGCGCTGGACGTACTATCCCGTCCATGGTCATAGGGGCCCACCCCACCTCGACGGGATAGTACGTCCCATGTCAGAAAGGGGTTAATAACATTTTTACTTTGTCCCACTATTGGACAATATTTTTTTGCAGACTGATCGCTTCTATAGTTTGCAGATGAAGCAGCATCTGCAAGATATAGAAGCTGTCAGCGTTGCACTGACAGGGAGACTTGGTGATCATGCACTGCGCATAATCACCAAGTTTTCTAGCTCTGGCGAACCGGATGTCGTTTTGGGGTCACCATGGCAACCACCAGGAGCCTGCGTCACGCCGCGGGACTCCGATACAAAGGCAGAGGGGCTGTCAGGGCCTGTGCTGGCTTTCGGAATGCTGCGATCGTGTTCGATCGCAGTATTTAGGGGGTTAAAGTGCCAGGAGCAGTCTGTGACCGCTCCTGGCACCTAGTGCTGGGTGCCAGTTTTCAGAATCAGCTGACTACTTAAATGCAACGGTGTCCCATACAAAATAAGACTCACACATACTCACTTCCCAGAGCAGCGCCTCTTCTTCAATGTCGGCGCTGTTACGTGACACTTTAACATTTAACTTTTACATGAGTGTTGCAATATTCATACTTCCATCAGTTGGAATTGTGATGGCTGCAGCCCATCAGCAGCCACTGATCTGCTGCAGCGTCGCTGTTGCATGCGGTCACATGAGCACCGGTAGCACCAAAATTGCTAAAGCAGAACTCCTTGAGCAGGCACCCAAGAGGTCTGGGACATTTGTACCCTAAACCTATCACTGACTAATGCTGCTTGAAATATACAGGGCATCCTTAGAAATGATCTATTCAAAGTTTCCGCTATCTTTAGAGACTATGTATTTAAAATTTTCGCCATCTTTAAAGACTATGTATTCGAAGTTTCCGCCATCTTTATAACTCAAAAATATTTTCTTTGTTGGATCCTTGTACTGTAATGAAAAGATTATTCTGGCTGGTCCAGGCTAGAGATATGTTATACATTTATATTTATTATTATTATTTTTACTTATTTTTATAGCACTATTTATTCCATGGCGCTTTACATGTGAGGAGGGTTATACATAAAAACAAGTACAATAATCTTAAACAATACAAGTTACGACTGGTACAGGATGAGAGAGGACCCTGTCGGCGAGAGCTCACAATCTACAAGGGATGGGTGAGGATACAGTAGGTGAGGATAGAGCTGGTCGTGCAGCGGTTTGGTCGATCGGTGGTTACTGCAGGTTGCAGGCTTGTCGGTAGAGGTGGGTCTTCAGGTTCTTTTTGAAGGTTTCGATGGTAGGTGAGAGTCTGATATGTTGTGTTAGAGAGTTCCAGAGTAGGGGCGATATGCGAGAGAAATCTTGTATGCGATTGTGGGAAGAGGCGATAAGAGGGGAGTAGAGAAGGAGATCTTGAGAGGATCAGAGGTTGCGTGCAGGTAAGTACCAGGAGACGAGGTCACAGATGTATGGAGGAGACAGGTTGTGGATGGCTTTGTAAGTTTGCAATTTGTTACCATCTTTTCAGTTAGCCATTAAAAGGTATCAACCACAGAGAACTCTCAATCCTAAATATTTATCTATTGGCTAACACGGTACAAAGATATATATCTTTCCTGTATGCCATGGTTAGGGTTTTGTACTGGAGTCTCTGGGTAATGGAGAGCCAGTGCAGGGATTAACAGAGGGGAGAGGCTGGGGAATAGCGGGGGGACAGGTGGATTAGTCAGGCAGCAGCATTTAGAATAGATTGGAGGGGTGCGAGAGTGTTAGAGGGGAGGCCACAGAGCAGGTGGTTGCAGTAGTCAAGGCATGAGATGATGAGGGCACGGACTATGGTTTTTGCAGATTGTTGGTTGAGGAATGTATGGATCCGTGAAATATTTTTGAGTTGAACAATGTCCTACTATAGCCTAATTTTAACTTTGTAGAAAAAACACACATAGGAAGAAATGTATTTACTAAGAAAAATTATCCGGAATTATGTCGTAAAGTGCACAAAATTGTACCGCATTTTTTTATGCCAAATTTAAATTGCGGTTTTGACAGCTTTTACACATTTTTTTTAAATCAGAGATTTTTTATTCCACAAGTAAAGCAAATACAACTTATACCAAATATCATACAATTGGGCATTTATAAATGTTTTGGGATTTCACATAGTTTGTTTTAATAATTGTGTAGAAAAAGAAATGTAATTTAAGATGTTCCCCATATTTTGATACATACCGTAAATTAGTGTAAATGCATTAACCACCTAACACCGTGAGCCAAATATATTCTGCTATTATACGTTGTGTATTGATGAATCTCCTCTATTTCTTCATATCACTTATAGTCCAGTAGATAAAATACACTTCTGATCACAAAAATGGGCATAAATAATAATAAAGTTATTACTGATTTTGAAGAAAATCATAATTTTGTTTCAAATTCTTAACATTCTATCTTTTTTTTTCTATAGCCCTCCAGAACCGTCACAAAGAACACTTACACGAAAAAACGAAAACACTTGTAGAGAACAAATCTCCGGGATGTAACCAGCGAGAAGAAAGTTTTCCATTCTATACACGTTATGTGAACCTCATCATTGCCTCCACTGATCACTTTAGGGAACGCTCTGAGAATGAGCTCATACACAACGGTGTAAAACATGAAAAATATTTAAAGAAAAAACAAATTGAACTCCAACGTATTTTTCCCAACAAGTTATTCCGCTGGTGCCACCGATCTAGTATTGTGCCACATATGGTAATGGTGATCGGAGTGCCCGGTGTAGGGAAGACTACCCTGATGCAGAAGTTTGTCTATGACTGGGTGAAGGGTGATTTATATCAAAGTTTCTCCTTTGTCTTTTTCTTTGAATTCCGGGTACTGAACAGACTGGATAATGTTAGTCTGGAGACCATGATCCTCCATCAATATCCACATCTGGAGCAGCAGCTCAGTACCATCTTACAAGATCCAGAAAAACTTCTGTTTATATTTGATGGCCTAGATGAAAGTCTTCATACAATGGATTTCACATCCAATCACTTGTGCTCTCATCCTAAACTGCTCGAACCTTGTGGCCAGATTGTCGTTAGCATGGTGAGAAAGTCTCTTCTGAAAGGTTGCTCTGTTCTGATGACCAGTCGCCCAACCAGACTGGCATCTATAAATTGTAGTGTTTTCCAGCGAACAGTAGAAATTATTGGATTTTTCCCAGAAGAACGACAGATGTACTTTGAAAATTTCTTCCCCAAATGTAACTTGGCAAAAAAGGCTTTTAGTTACGTGAAGCAGAATGAGACGTTGTACACGTTCTGTTACCTCCCGTCCTACTGCTGGATCATCTGTACAGTGTTATCCAGGAGCTTCCAGACCACAAGTAGTGATCAGCCGGTGTCATTATTACCCAAAACTGTGACACAACTCTTCGCCATATTTATCGCCGACATCCTGGCCAATCACAGTCTGCACAAAAGTGATTCTCAACAGCTCCTGCGCTCCATCGGAGGGATGGCAGAACATGGGGTGATGAATCACAAGGTTATTTTTGATGACCGAGATCTGGATTCTTTCCATGTGGACAATAATTCAAAGCTTTTATCAAGTTTTCTGATGGAATCGGAGGAACCTGTGTCCTATTCCTTCTTACATCTCACTGTTCAGGAATTCTTCTCCGCCTTGGTGCATTATGTAGATTATTCTCCTGAGAAGTTACAGAAATCACTAAAAGATGCCAAATCCTGTTCTGATGGACGCTGTGAAATATTCCTCCGCTTTCTGTGTGGTCTATCAGACGGCTCCACAAGGTCAATACTAACTGGATATCTGGACCCACAAGCAGCTCAGGCCTCCACTGATGTCATCACTTGGGTGAAGGAGTTATTTTTAGAAGAACAGAAGTTGAAGAAAAGTGAAGACAAGAAGCAACGTCTTCTCAGTACATTTTTCTATCTGTATGAAACTCGGAATAAGTCTCTGGTGCTGGAATCATTAAAATCGTGCAAAAGTTTTGACTTCTCCTATGTTAACATGTCATCTCTAGATTGCACGGTGTTAGCATTTATTCTGAAATCCTACACAAATATAGAAAAACTCAATCTAACCAGATGTTCCTTAGATATTGAAGGATTAGAAAGACTTGCACCAGAGTTACATAACGTCCAGAGTCTGAGGTAAATTGTTAATTTATAGTATGAGTGTATGCGTAATATATAATATATACATACACACAATGGGGGGATAAAAGAATTCACACACCTACACATTACTTCTACAGGAGTCTTTATGACATCCATCTCTATATCCTTTGACGTTCATTTTGGGTTTCTCCATTCCCACCTCCACTGTTTGTTGCTACAACAAAATACAACAGCTTGCATGCGTCTGGGAAGAATTTCTGCAAGATTTTGGAGGTGTCTGTAAGAAGAGCATTTGTGAGGTCAGACCCTGGTGATGAATAAGAGAAGATGGCTCAGAATATCAACTCTAGTTCACACTGATAGTGATCAACAGGGTTGAAATCCAGTCTCTCTGCGTCCAGTCAAGTTGTTCCACACCAAACTCCCCCAACCACGTATTTATGAACTTTGTTCTCTGGGGCACAGTCCTTCCCCAGTACTGAAAACTTTAGATCAACAAAGATATGAGACCCTGATGGAACAATTATAAAGACTAAAGAAACACAAAAAAACATGAAGGTGCTAATGTCAACCAGATAAATTCAGGCTTTTGTTTCTCAGAAGATTTTGTAAAATTGAAAAAAAACATATTTATATTTATCGACAACTTTTCACATTGTCTGTAAAATGTGGTGTTTTTTAATAACTCTTCCCCAGATTGACAACATAACATAGCAGGTACATTGTTATTGAGATCATGGGCTGAGAAAAAGTGTATTATATGGAACATTAACTGAAAAACCACCATTTTTAACAAAATACAGTGCAGACGTGAACAGCTCATAAAGAGAGGGTTCAGCCTCGTATCACAGTATGCCCAGCCCTGCTTTATTCCTCTATCAGGGAGAAAGTTCTGCAATATCCCATCACACACAGCATCACAGGGTCCATAAGGGTTTGTATCAGGTTGGAGAACACAGAAGCCACAAACTGAGATCTACAACAAATAGTGGATGAAGGAGAGTTGTCAGCAGCTGGTGACCGGTGATACAAGTTCCTCCATCAGCTTTATGTCTATTGTACGTTGCATGTGCTGCAATAATCACTGATTTATGACACGCCATATAGTGAGGACATTACCCAGGAATTCTACATTCCTAGAACAAGGATTTTGTGTCAGTGGACACATCATACAGCTGCCAGCAACACTGACATCCACCACACACAGGAGTGATGAAATTTATGGAGACCGTGACACATTAATTGGACATTTTCTCTCCACACTCATGATGTACAGATTGTGTACTAAAGCTTTAAAAACCTGTCACCCACATGTCATCTTCTTATTCCTATAGTTTGTCTGAGAACAATCTACAAAACATTTCCTGCATCCGGTTGGCATCGGTAATAAGGAATAACCGGTACCTGAAGAAACTTGATCTACGTAATAACCGACTGTCTGGTCCTCACTTCAGTGACGTGACAGAGGCTCTGTCCAGTCCAGACTGCGGGGTAGAGGAATTACTGTGAGTATAAGAGACATGTACAGGATGGAGACGTGCGAGTATAAGAGATGTGTATATGATGGAGACGTGTGAGTATAAGAGATGTGTATATGATGGAGATGTGTGAGTATAAGAGACGTGTACAGGACGGAGATGTGCGAGTATAAGAAACGTGTACAGGATGGAGACGTGCGAGTGTAAGAGATGTGTATATGATGGAGATGTGTGAGTATAAGAGACGTGTACAGGACGGAGATGTGCAGGTATAAGAGACGTGTACAGGACGGAGCCGTGTGAATATAAGAGACGTGTACAGGACGGAGATGTGCAGGTATAAGAGACGTGTACAGGACGGAGCCGTGTGAATATAAGAGACGTGTACAGGACGGAGACATGTGAGTATAAGAGATGTGTACAGGATGGAGATATGTGAGCATAAGAGATGTGTACAGGACGGAGATGTGCGAGTATAAGAGACGTGTACAGGATGGAGACGTGCGAGTGTAAGAGATGTGTACAGGATGGAGATGTGCGAGTATAAGAGACGTGTACAGGATGGAGACGTGTGAGTGTAAGAGATGTGTATAGGATGGAGATGTGCGAGTATAAGAGACGTGTACAGGATGGAGATGTGCGAGTATAAGTGATGTGTACAGGATGGAGACGTGCGAGTATAAGAGACATGTACAGGATGGAGACGTGCGAGTATAAGAGACGTGTACAGGATGGAGATGTGCAGGTATAAGAGACGTGTACAGGACGGAGCCGTGTGAATATAAGAGACGTGTACAGGACGGAGACATGCGAGTATAAGAGATGTGTACAGGATGGAGATATGTGAGCATAAGAGATGTGTACAGGATGGAGATATGTGAGCATAAGAGATGTGTACAGGATGGAGATGTGCGGGTATAAGAGACGTGTACAGGACAGAAACGTGTGAGTATAAGCGACGTGTATGGACGGAAATGTGCGAGTATAGGAGACGTGTACAGGATGGAGACGTGCGAGTATAAGAGACGTGTACAGGATGGAGATGTGCAGGTATAAGAGACGTGTACAGGACGGAGCCGTGTGAATATAAGAGACGTGTACAGGACGGAGACATGCGAGTATAAGAGATGTGTACAGGATGGAGATATGTGAGCATAAGAGATGTGTACAGGATGGAGATATGTGAGCATAAGAGATGTGTACAGGATGGAGATGTGCGGGTATAAGAGACGTGTACAGGACAGAAACGTGTGAGTATAAGCGACGTGTATGGACGGAAATGTGCGAGTATAGGAGACGTGTACAGGATGGAGACGTGCGAGTATAAGAGACGTGTACAGGATGGAGATGTGTGAGTATAAGAGACGTGTACAGGATGGAGACGTGTGAGTATAAGAGACGTGTACAGGACAGAGAGAGACATGTGAGTATAAGAGATGTGTACAGGATGGAGATGTGCGAGTATAAGAGACGTGTACAGGATGGAGACGTGTGAGTATAAGAGACGTGTACAGGATGGAGACGTGTGAGTATAAGAGTCGTGTACAGGATGGAGATGTGTGAATATAAGAGACGTGTACAGGACGGAGATGTGCAGGTATAAGAGACGTGTACAGGACGGAGCCGTGTGAATATAAGAGACGTGTACAGGACGGAGACATGTGAGTATAAGAGATGTGTACAGGATGGAGATATGTGAGCATAAGAGATGTGTACAGGACGGAGATGTGCGAGTATAAGAGACGTGTACAGGATGGAGACGTGCGAGTGTAAGAGATGTGTACAGGATGGAGATGTGCGAGTATAAGAGACGTGTACAGGATGGAGACGTGTGAGTGTAAGAGATGTGTATAGGATGGAGATGTGCGAGTATAAGAGACGTGTACAGGATGGAGATGTGCGAGTATAAGTGATGTGTACAGGATGGAGACGTGCGAGTATAAGAGACATGTACAGGATGGAGACGTGCGAGTATAAGAGACGTGTACAGGATGGAGATGTGCAGGTATAAGAGACGTGTACAGGACGGAGCCGTGTGAATATAAGAGACGTGTACAGGACGGAGACATGCGAGTATAAGAGATGTGTACAGGATGGAGATATGTGAGCATAAGAGACGTGTACAGGACGGAGATGTGCGAGTATAAGAGACGTGTACAGGATGGAGACGTGCGAGTATAAGAGATGTGTACCGGACGGAGACGTGCGAGTATAAGAGATGTGTACAGGATGGAGACGTGTGAGTGTAAGAGATGTGTATATGATGGAGATGTGCGAGTATAAGAGACGTGTACAGGATGGAGATGTGCGAGTATAAGTGATGTGTACAGGATGGAGACGTGCGAGTATAAGAGATGTGTACAGGATGGAGATATGTGAGCATAAGAGATGTGTACAGGATGGAGATATGTGAGCATAAGAGATGTGTACAGGATGGAGATGTGCGGGTATAAGAGACGTGTACAGGACAGAAACGTGTGAGTATAAGCGACGTGTATGGACGGAAATGTGCGAGTATAGGAGACGTGTACAGGATGGAGACGTGCGAGTATAAGAGACGTGTACAGGATGGAGATGTGTGAGTATAAGAGACGTGTACAGGATGGAGACGTGTGAGTATAAGAGACGTGTACAGGACAGAGAGAGACATGTGAGTATAAGAGATGTGTACAGGATGGAGATGTGCGAGTATAAGAGACGTGTACAGGATGGAGACGTGTGAGTATAAGAGACGTGTACAGGATGGAGACGTGTGAGTATAAGAGTCGTGTACAGGATGGAGATGTGTGAGTATAAGAGACGTGTACAGGATGGAGACGTGTGAGTATAAGAGACGTGTACAGGACAGAGAGAGACATGTGAGTATAAGAGACGTGTACAGGATGGAGACGTGTGAGTATAAGAGACGTGTACAGGACAGAGAGAGACGTGTGAGTATAAGAGACGTGTACAGGATGGAGATGTGCGAGTATAAGAGACGTGTACAGGATGGAGACGTGTGAGTATAAGAGACGTGTACAGGACAGAGACGTGTGAGTATAAGAGACGTGTACAGGACAGAGAGAGACGTGTGAGTATAAGAGACGTGTACAGGATGGAAACGTGTGAGTATAAGAGACTTGTACAGGATGGAGACGTGTGAGTATAAGAGACGTGTACAGGATAATAATAATAAATAATAATAATTTTATTTATATAGCGCCAACATATTCCGCAGCGCTTTACAAATTATAGAGGGGACTTGTACAGACAATAAACATTACAGCATAACAGAAATACAGTTCAAAACAGATACCAGGAGGAGTGAGGGCCCTGCTCGCAAGCTTACAAACTATGGGGAAAAGGGGAGACACGAGAGGTGGATGGTAACAATTGCTTTAGTTATTCGGACCAGCTATAGTGTAAGGCTCAGGTGTTCATGTAAAGCTGCATGAACCAGTTACCTGCCTAAGTATGTAGCAGTACAGACACAGAGGGCTAATACTGCATAAAGTGTATGAGAACATGATGCGAGGAACCTTTTTTTTTTTTTTTTATTATAAATAGGCCACACAGGGATCGTTAGGTTAATGCATTGAGGCGGTAGGCCAGTCTGAACAAATGAGTTTTTAGGGCACGCTTAAAACTGTGGGGATTGGGGATTAATCGTATTAACCTAGGTAGTGCATTCCAAAGAATCGGCGCAGCACGTGTAAAGTCTTGGAGACGGGAGTGGGAGGTTCTGATTATTGAGGATGCTAACCTGAGGTCATTAGCGGAGCGGAGGGCACGGGTAGGGTGGTAGACTGATACCAGGGAGGAGATGTAGGGTGGTGCTGAGCCATGGAGTGCTTTGTGGATGAGGGTAGTAGTTTTGTACTGGATTCTGGAGTGGATGGGTAGCCAGTGTAATGACTGGCACAGGGTAGAGGCATCGGTGTAACGGTTGGTGAGGAATATGATCCTGGCTGCAGCATTCAGGACAGATTGGAGCGGGGAGAGTTTTGCAAGAGGGAGACCGATTAGTAGAGAGTTACAATAGTCCAGACGAGAATGAATAAGTGAAACAGTCAGAGTTTTTGCAGAGTCGAAATTAAGAAAAGGGCGAATTCTAGAAATGTTTTTGAGATGCAGGTAAGAAGAGCGAGCCAGGATGGAGATGTGTGAGTATAAGAGACGTGTACAGGACAGAGAGAGACGTGTGAGTATAAGAGACGTGTACAGGATGGAGACGTGTGAGTATAAGAGACGTGTACAGGACAGAGACGTGTGAGTATAAGAGACGTGTACAGGACAGAGAGAGACGTGTGAGTATAAGAGACGTGTACAGGATGGAAACGTGTGAGTATAAGAGACGTGTACAGGATGGAGACGTGTGAGTATAAGAGACGTGTACAGGACAGAGAGAGACGTGTGAGTATAAGAGACGTGTACAGGATGGAGACGTGTGAGTATAAGAGACGTGTACAGGATGGAGATGTGTGAGTATAAGAGACGTGTACAGGACAGAGAGAGACGTGTGAGTATAAGAGACGTGTACAGGATAGAAACGTGTGAGTATAAGAGACGTTTACAGGATGGAGACGTGTGAGTATAAGAGACGTGTACAGGATGGAGATGTGTGAGTATAAGAGACGTGTACAGGACAGAGAGAGACGTGTGAGTATAAGAGACATGTACAGGATAGAAACGTGTGAGTATAAGAGACGTTTATAGGATGGAGACGTGTGAGTATAAGAGACGTGTACAGGACAGAGACGTGTGAGTATAAGAGACGTGTACAGGATGGAGATGTGTGAGTATAAGAGACGTGTACAGGATGGAGACGTGTGAGTATAAGAGATGTTTACAGGACAGAGAGAGACGTGTGAGTATAAGAGACGTGTACAGGATGGAAACGTGTGAGTATAACAGACGTGTACAGGATGGAGACGTGTGAGTATAAGAGACGTGTACAGGACAGAGACGTGTGAGTATAAGAGACGTGTACAGGATGGAAACGTGTGAGTATAAGAGACGTGTACAGGATGGAGACGTGTGAGTATAAGAGACGTGTACAGGACAGAGACGTGTGAGTATAAGAGACGTGTACAGGACAGAGAAAGACGTGTGAGTATAAGAGACGTGTACAGGATGGAAACGTGTGAGTATAAGAGACGTGTACAGGATGGAGACGTGTGAGTATAAGAGACGTGTACAAGATGGAGGCATGCGAGTATAAGAGACGTGTACAGGACAGAGACGTGTGAGTATAAGAGACGTGTACAGGACGGAGACGTGTGAGTATAAGAGACGTGTACAGGATGGAGACGTGTGAGTATAAGAGACGTGTACAGGATGGAGATGTGTGAGTACAAGAGACGTGTACAGGACGGAGACGTGTGAGTATAAGAGACGTCTACAGGACGGAGACGTGCAAGTATAAGAGAAGTGTACAGGACGGAGACGTGTGAGTATAAGAGACGTGTACAGGACGGAGATGGGCGAGTATAAGAGACGGGTACAGGACGGAGACATGTGGGTATAAGAGACGTGTACAGGACGGAGACGTGCAAGTATAAGAGAAGTGTACAGGACGGAGATGTGTGAGTATAAGAGACGTGTACAGGATGGAGACGTGTGAGTATAAGAGACGTGTACAGAATGGAGACTTGCAAGTATAAGAGAAGTGTACAGGACGGAGACGTGCTAGTATAAGAGCCGTGTACAGGACGGAGATATGCGAGTATAAGAGACATGTACAGGACGGAGACGTGTGAGTATATGAGACGTGTACAGGAAGGAGATATGCGAGTATAAGAGACATGTACAGGACGGAGACGTGTGAGTATAAGAGAAGTGTACAGGACGGAGACATGTGAGTATAAGAGATGTGTACAGGATGGAGACGTGTACAGGATGGAGACGTGTGAGTATAAGAGACGTGTACAGGATGGAGACGTGTGAGTATAAGAGACGTGTACAGGATGGAGACGTGTGAGTATAAGAGACGTGTACAGGATGGAGACGTGTGAGTATAAGAGACGTGTACAGGATGGAGACGTGTGAGTATAAGAGACGTGTACAGGATGGAGACGTGTGAGTATAAGAGACGTGTACAGGATGGAGACGTGTGAGTATAAGAGACGTGTTCAGGATGGAGACGTGTGAGTATAAGAGACGTGTACAGGATGGAGACGTGTAAGGACAAGTTATTAATGTATTTATTCTATTTTCTGCTCTGCACCATTGTTATGTCTATGAGATAATCTACTGACTGCTCCTTGTTATGTGACATCTCTACTAATGTCTGACTGTCTCTTCTCCTCACATCACTTCTCTATGACATGTAATGGAGATATAAGAAATGTCATCTCCTGCTATTATTATTACTATTCCAGTAAATCAGGAATATATTAGAGATGAGCAAACAATTTGCAAGGACCTCTTGATCTCCTCTTATGGAGCTATTATCTGCTTACTTGGTCTCCCTAGTCATCCTCTGGACCTGTGAGGTGGTATGTTCACACTTGTGTGTTGCACGTTGATTGTTCAGGAAACGGAAGCTGGATTTCAATCTTCTCCCAGACTCCCTGTGCATCTCTGCACTTGAAGAGATGATCAGGGATTTTTGGACGGTCATGGAGAATGTATTTTCCTACACTACAGTCTTTTGGAGGGTGAGATCCACAGACCTGGAAAAATTGCTTACATCTCTCTTCAATATTGTGTTCTTCTCTACAACATACATTGCTACAGCTAAAACGTGCCCCAGAAGACTTAAGGAAAAGCTAGGTTATATAGCAGATATCATCATTCTGGTCTTACAGCAACCCGATAATGCAGCTCTAGATGGCGCTATATATGACAGCACAAAGTCATGAATTGAATATTCTGAACCCAACAGGACCAATATTTACTGGTATGAATGGCAAGTACCTGGAGCGTGACCCTTCCTGATGAAAGTATTCAATGTCAGAATGCCAATATAAATCTCAAACACTAGATGCAATCACTTTTCTGCTTTCGCTGCTCCTGCCAGCAATCATTAAGAATGATCCAACTGGCTCTGGAAGGGACGTAGCAACACCAGTTACATCAGACTGCTGATATCATGTACCGAGAAAAGGACAATGCAGACCTAGGTATAAAGAGATGATTACAATTACATTTCCTCATAGTAATAACATAGTCACTAAGCCTTTGCTTTTCAAAAACGGAATAACTCCAAGTTTTATAACGTGTCTAACTATTCTCTTCAGAACCTTGTTTCGTCTTTTTGACACCTAGGTCCCTTGACTCATGACACCTCATCACGCGAGAAGTGGCTTCTAGTGATGATATGATTAATGATACTCTGTAGATGCGGCACTGACATCTTATCTCATTCTTACAGTTTATCCAGTAACGATCTACCCGACACTTCTTGCATCCAGTTGGCGTCTGTGATAAGAAATAACCGATCCCTCAAGAAACTTGTCCTGTCTAATAACCGTCTGTTTGGTGAACACTTCAGTGACCTGATGGAGGCTCTGTCCAGTCCAGACTGCAGGATAGAAGAATTAGAGTAAGTATAAGAGATGTGTACAGGATAGAGACGTGCGAGTATAAGAAACGTGTAGAGTACGGAGACGTGCAAGTATAAGAGACGTGTACAGGACGGAGACACGCGAGTATAAGAGACGTGTAAAGGACGGAGACATGCGAGTATAAGAGACGTGCGGATATAAGAGATGTGTACAGGATGGAGATGTGCGAGTATAAGAGACGTGTACAGGACGGAGACGTGTGAGTATAAGAGACGTGTACAGGACGGAGACGTGCGAGTATAAGAGACGTGCGGATATAAGAGATGTGTACAGGATGGAGATGTGCGAGTATAAGAGACGTGTACAGGACGGAGACGTGTGAGTATAAGAGACGTGTACAGGACGGAGACTTGCGAGTATAAGAGACGTGTACAGGATGGAGACGTGCGGATATAAGAAATGTGTACAGGACGGAGACGTGCAAGTATAAGAGATGTGTACAGGATGGAGACATGTGAGTATAAGAGACGTTTACAGGATGGAGACGTGCGAGTATAAGAGACGTGTACAGGATGGAGACGTATGAATATAAGAGACGTGTACAGGACGGAGACGTGCGAGTATAAGAGACGTGTACAGGACGGAGACGTGCGAGTATAAGAGACGTGTACAGGATGGAGACGTGTGAGTATAAGAGACGTGTACAGGACGGAGACGTGCGAGTATAAGAGACGTGTACAGGATGGAGACGTATGAATATAAGAGACGTGTACAGGACGGAGACGTGCGAGTATAAGAGACGTGTACAGGACGGAGACGTGCGAGTATAAGAGACGTGTACAGGATGGAGACGTGTGAGTATAAGAGACGTGTACAGGATGGAGACATGTGAGTATAAGAGACGTGTACAGGACGGAGACGTGTGAGTATAAGCGACGTGTATAGGACGGAGACGTGTGAGTATAAGAGACGTGTACAGGATGGAGACGTGCAGGTGTAAGAGACGTGTACAGGATGGAGACGTGCGAGTATAAGAGACGTGTACAGGACGGAGACGTGCGAGTATAAGACATGTGTACAGGATGGAGACATGTGAGTATAAGAGACGTGTACAGGACGGAGACGTGTGAGTATAAGCGACGTGTATAGGACGGAGACGTGTGAGTATAAGAGACGTGTACAGGATGGAGACATGTGAGTATAAGAGACGTGTACAGGACGGAGACGTGTGAGTATAAGCGACGTGTATAGGACGGAGACGTGTGAGTATAAGAGACGTGTACAGGATGGAGACGTGCAGGTGTAAGAGACGTGTACAGGACGGAGACGTGTGAGTATAAGAGACGTGTACAGGACGGAGACGTGTGAGTATAAGAGACGTGTACAGGATGGAGACGTGTGAGTATAAGAGACGTGTACAGGATGGAGACGTGTGAGTATAAGAGACGTGTACAGGATGGAGATGTGCGATTATAAGAGACGTGTACAGGACGGAGACGTGTGAGTATAAGAGACATGTACAGGATGGAGACGTGCGAGTATAAGAGACGTGTACAGGACGGAGACGTGTGGGTATAAGAGACGTGTACAGGATGGAGACGTGCGAGTATAAGAGACATGTACAGGACGGAGACGTGTGAGTATAAGAGACATGTACAGGATGGAGACGTGCGAGTATAAGAGACGTGTACAGGACGGAGACGTGTGGGTATAAGAGACGTGTACAGGACGGAGACGTGCGAGTATAAGAGACGTGTACAGGACGGAGACGTGTGAGTATAAGAGACATGTACAGGATGGAGACATGTGAGTATAAGAGACGTGTACAGGACGGAGACGTGTGGGTATAAGAGACGTGTACAGGATGGAGACGTGCGAGTATAAGAGACATGTACAGGACGGAGACGTGTGAGTATAAGAGACATGTACAGGATGGAGACGTGCGAGTATAAGAGACGTGTACAGGACGGAGACGTGTGGGTATAAGAGACGTGTACAGGACGGAGACGTGCGAGTATAAGAGACGTGTACAGGATGGAGACATGGAGGTGTAAGACGTGTACAGGATAGAGACGTGCGGGTGTAAGAGACGTGTACAGGATGGAGACGTGCGAGTATAAGGCTACTTTACCCCACTTCTGTGGGGGGCGCTATTGTATCGGCCCCTCAAAGCCACTTAAGAAGTCAATTTGTCTGTAATTAAAAAAAAATTTGTAACGTTTTTTGAAAACTTTAAGAAATGCATGCCAAGCTTACCAGATACGTAATATTATCAGAATATAAATGGAGATATAAAAGTAATGCACATGTACAGTAATCGTCAGGTCACACAAAATTGTTCATTACCTGTTTTAAGGAAATAACATTTCACATGTTGTAAATTGGCTTCTTTTTCTTTTCTTTTTTTTCATTTAATAATCTTGATACATATCAACCTAGTTTTGGTATTACCATAAAATGCAAGGTATCAGGAAAAAACCCTTCACAATCACTTTAAAAGTATTCCAAAGTCCCCACCACATAAACATAAAATCTGCGTTCTGAAGTCGCATATAGGCTGGGATAGAAAATGCGGCACAAAAATAGTAAAATGAAAAAATTAATTCTGAAAAAAAAATCAGCCCCTGAAGAAGCAAAGAGACATCACCAGGTGAAGGAGAAGTGAAGGCCAAAATTTATTAAAAAATTAGAGCATTGTAAAATTAATACAATAGATAAAACACCTATTATACAGTATGTAAAGTATCTTCGACACTAAAGTCTCTTTTACATTCTCTTCCTTAGGGCGCAGACAGATGGCCGTGTAACTCGTGCGAGGATCGCATCGCAATGCACGGACTGGCCGTTGGCTCTCCTGACCTGAGCGTGACAGTTGCATAAAAGTACATCACGCTGTCATGCTCAGGTCAGGAGAGATGCCGGCCAGTCTATGCAGTGTGACGCGATCCTCGCACGAGTTACATGGCCGTCTGTCTGCGCCCTTAAAGGAGTTATCTGGCGAAAACAAGTTATCACTTATCCAAAAATAGGTGATAATTTTTTGATCAGTGTTGTCCAACCGCTGGGACCTGCACTGATCGGTGCTGCCTGTGCTCATGCATTTCCTAAGGGGCTGCCGAGGGCTGCACTCAGGGCAGTCCGGACCTATCAGCAAGTTATCACCTATCCTTTTACTGGACAGCCACTTTAATAATTGAAGTTCTAATGTTCCTCCACAGGGCCAATATTTCTCACAGTCGGAACATTTTTCCTCTGCCTTCTCACTCTGTATATTTTGTACAACTGCTTGGTGGATGTGTCATCCATATTACATTTTATCTACCTACAGATTGGACAGGAATAATCTGCCAGACACTTCCTGCATTCAGTTGGCTTCTGGAATAAGGAATAACCAGTCTCTGAAGACTCTTGTCCTGTATAATAACCACCTGTCTGGTCCTCACTTCAGTGACCTGATGGCGGCCCTTTCGACCTGTGTAATAAAAAAACTAGAGTGAGTATAAGAGACGCCTACAGGACTTGGACATGTGGCACAAGCTTATACATGGATCTTACTCTACTTTCATGTGACGTCTAATGTCTGACGGCCTCCTCTCCTCACATCTTTCTTCAACGTCATGTGATGGAGGATGTAAGAAATGTCATTGGGTTTATACTTCTTATACAGAGCACTTTACAAACCAGAGGCAACATATGAAAACAATACCAGAAATTACCCTGGCTTACAATCTGTCAGAAAAATATGGGCTATATTGGGAATAACAATAACAGCTAACATAGAAGAAAAAAAAAAAAAAAAAAACACACACCCCATAATATATAGCCTTACCAAAACCCTGTCTGATGACAAATGCACACTTAGCAGGATGCAGCAGGCCTCCACTGATAAAGGCTAGGGGCGGCACAGGTGCAATCTACTGATAAAAACAGCCACCCCCCACACCTACCCAGGGCTGGCGTTTGGCACAGGCAGACCAGGCAGTCGCCTGGGGCCCCCACCTAGAAAGGGGCCCCCCTGCCTCTGCAGCCCCTGTATGAAGTGCCCAGAGGGTGTACAGCAGTGAAGCAGCAGTCCCAGAACGTGTCTCCCAAACCCCCCTTGAGACCCCCTCAGTGCAGTGATTTGTGGTCCTGGAGCTCTGTGCTGTTGTGCTGTTTGCTGTAGGATCAGGTTTCACAGTCACATACAGCAGGGATCAGCATGGGCTCTGACCAGTCACTAAATCATTGCTTGTAATCTGACAGGGCGACATCCTGTCACTACTGTCTGGATGACACAAGGCAGGAATATTGTCTGCTGAATCAGGGCATTTATTATATAGAAATAAATGAATTCCCACGTGAAATAATAAGGATAAACCATACACATATACTGTATAGTACAGGTGTGGAATCAGCGTTTTTGGTGCATTTTTTCTTTTTGCAGCCAAAGCCTGCTCTCTTGGCAGTAAAAACACTGCTTTCAAAACACCCATTTTTTAGGGTATGTGCAGAGGATCCAGAAATGGCAGCACCTTGGACGCCGCGGACATGTGCGGTGTCCAAAGTGCTGCCATCTTTTGAACACAGGTGATTCCGCGTGTGTTCATTGAACCGTGTGGAATCCCTGCGTCCTATACATTGCAGGGGTGAGATTTCTCTTGCCGAGACTCGCGTCTGCGCAAGATAAATTGACATGCTGGGGTCTGGAGAGACGCAGTTGTGAAATTCAGTCAATGGAAAATAAAAGGGTGTGCAGGAGATTTCTAAAAATCTCAGTTTTTGCTTGTGTTGTAAACTGCTATAAACTTATTATTTGCAGAAGAAAAAGCTGCAAATGAAGATGGCCAAAAGCTGCTTTTCAAAGTGCCAGCAGTGACCCTGCATACTGCTAATAGCGGCAGACCCATTGGCCGATATAAGGCCCCTAAATATGGGGGCCACAGTGCAATGTTATCATTTGGGGTCCCCACTTTAAATTTTTGCCTAGGGCCCCACTTCGTCTAAAACCGGCCCTGCACCTACCAGATTATGGAGGGGTTGGCTGCCTAGTAGAAAAAATTGCACATTGATATTGCTTGAGTAGGACGCCAGTCACACATATAAGTGTGATGCAATGTGACTGGCTTGCAGCCTATTAATGACTCCCTTGTATTATCAGGCAGGCTGCCCAGAACTATAATATGCAACACACAGGGACAGATACCCTAACAGACCAAGCAAACAAAAAGAGGGCTAGCTGTGTCCTGCAAAAAATGATATGAGAAAAAGTGCAAAAAATTAATGCATTTGATAAATACATTAAATTAGATATTGGTTAATATTCTGGCCAAAATAGATAAGCTCGCAACCCACGTCATGGGTCCCCATACTTGCGAGTCCTAACACTAATAATAAAAACAGCTAACATAGAAAAATGCAACTATATCTCAGCTATATTGGGAATAAGCCTGCCTGTCTGGGATATCAGATTCTAGACAGCTGGTGCAGCACGAGAAAAGTCTTGGAGATGGGCAATTTACACCATGGGTTATTAGATCATTAGCAGAATGGATAACACGGGTATGGTGGCATGCTCTCATCCTTCTCTGTCTGTAGCGCCCACTCTCTTACACTTGATGCCATGTGCAGCCAACGGGCGCTGCAGGCAGGAGAGAGGGATGAGGGTGCCCCCAAACTGGCACTGTGTGAGAACAACTCCTGCAGTGTCAGTTCAATTTAAAGAGAGAGTCCTGGTGTTGTGTCTAATCTGGAGGGAGACTCATCAAAGCCTTGGACAGAATAAGCCGTAGTTGCACACACAGACGACGGTGATGTAGTGAGGTAGACTGGTTGGAGCAACGGAGGCTGTAGAGGCCGGATGGCAACTAGAGGAACAGAGAATGTGGAGGATGGAGACTTTGTGGAGAGAGACAGAAAATAGTACACTGACCCCGTGGTTCTAGAATGATCTAAGTTGATTCACTTGAAACGCATGGTGCCTGGGTCTTTTGTCACCATATAAATTACTAGCTATTGAACCCGTTCTACGCCCGGGTGGCGAGCATTTATATTGGTATATGGTCTCCATCCTGGTATGTGCTGCTCCATCCTGCGTCCCTATCCTGTCATGTGCTGCTCCATCCTGCGTCCCCATCCTGTCATGTGCTGCTCCATCCTACGTCCCCATCCTGTCATGTGCTGCACCCATCCTACGCCCCATCCTGTCATATGCTGCTCCATCCTGCGTCCCCATCCTGTCATGTGCTGCACCCATCCTGCGCCCCCATTCTGTCATGTGCTGCTCCATCCTGCGTCCCCATCCTGTCATGTGCTGCACCCATCCTGCGCCCCCATTCTGTCATGTGCTGCTCCCATCCTGCGCCCCCATCCTGTCATGTGCTGCTCCCATCCTGCGCCCCCATTCTGACATGTGCTGCTCCCATCCTGCGCCCCCATTCTGACATGTGCTGCACCCATCCTGCGCCTCCATTCTGACATGTGCTACACCCATCCTGCGCCTCCATTCTGACATGTGCTACACCCATCCTGCGCCGCTATTCTGACATGTGCTGCACCCATCCTGCGCCTCCATTCTGTCATTTGCTGCTCCCATCCTGCACCCCCATCCTGTCATGTGCTGCTCCCATCCTGTGCCCCCGTTCTGTCATGTGCTGCCTCCATCCTGCACCCCCAATCTGTCATGTGCTACTCCCATCCTGCGCCCCCGTTCTTTCATGTGCTGCGTCCATCCTGCACCCCCGTTCTGTCATGTGCTGCTGCCATCCTGCACCCCCGTTCTGTCTTGTGCTGCCCTATTCTGTCATGTGCTGCCCTATTCTGTCATGTGCTGCTTCCATCCTGCGCCCCCGTTCTGTCATGTGCTGCTCCCATCCTGCGCCACCGTTCTGTAATTTGCTGCTCTCATCCATATGCCCCATACGCTGCTCCATAAAGGTTTATGGCCCCCATAAGATGCTCCATAGTATATGCCCCGTACACTGCTCCATAAAGGTTTATGGCCCCCATAAGATGGACCATAGTATATGCCCCGTACACTGCTACATAAAGTTTTATGGCCCCATAAGATGCTCCATACTATATGCCCCGTACACTGCTCCATAAAGGTTTATGGCCCCCATAAGATGCTCCATGGTATATGCCCCGTACACTGCTCAATAAAGGTTTATGGCCTCCATAAGATGCTCCATAGTATATGCGCCGTACACTGCTCCATTATGGTTGATGGCCCCATAAGATGCTCCATAGTATATGCCCCCGTACACTGCTCCATTATGGTTGATGACCCCCATAAGATGCTCCATATTATATGCCCCCGTACACTGCTCCATAAAGGTTTATGGCCCCCATAAGATGCTCCATAGTATATGCCCCCGTACGCTGCTCCATAAAGGTTTATGGCCCCCATAAGATGCTCCATGGTATATGCCCCCGTACACTGCTCCATTATGGTTGATCGCCCCCATAAGATGCTCCATAGTATATGCCCCCGTACACTGCTCCATTATGGTTGATGGCCCCCATAAGATGCTCCATATTATATGCCCCCGTACACTGCTCCATTATGGTTGATGGCCCCCATAAGATGCTCCATAGTATATGCCCCCGTACACTGCTCCATTATGGTTTATGGCCCCCATAAGATGCTCCATAGTATATGCCCTCGTACACTGCTCCATTATGGTTGATGGCCCCCATTAGATGCTCCATATTATATGCCCCCGTACACTGCTCCATTATGGTTTATGGCCCCCATAAGATGCTCCATAGTACATGCCCCCGTACACTGCTCCATTATGGTTGATGGCCCCCATAAGATGCTCCATAGTATATGCCCCCGTACACTGCTCCATTATGGTTGATGGCCCCCATAAGATGCTCCATTGTATATGCCCCCGTACACTGCTCCATTATGGTTGATGGCCCCCATAAGATGCTCCATTGTATATGCCCCCGTACACTGCTCCATTATGGTTGGTGGCCCCCATAAGATGCTCCATTGTATATGCCCCGTATGCTGCTGCGATATATAAAAAAAAAAATACCATACTCAACTATCGTCGCTGGGCGCCAAGTGCTGGGGGGCCTGAGCAGGCGGGGACACCGGCGCGCTGTGGGGGTCAGGTGCCGGTATCGCCGCTAGCTCAGGCCCCCCAGCACTTGCTATATTCATCTGTCCCGTTCCAGTGCTGCGTCCGCTCCGTGTTCCGGCTCCTCTGGCTGTGACTGTTCAGTCAGAGGGCGGCGCGCATTAAGTGCATCATCGCGTCCTCTGAACTGTGAACGTCACAGGCAGAGAACCCGGAACACGGAGCCGCACGCATCGCTGGAACAGGGGACAGGTGAATATAATACTTACCCTCCTGGCGCGTCCACGGTCCCTGCCTCTCTGTTGGAGATCGCGGTGTGCGTTCAGTGTTTACACATACCGCGATCTCCTGGTAGCGTCACTCTGTGTGGTCCAGACTGCGCCGGCGCTTGCGCTTGCGCAGTCTATAAAGGCTTCGGACAGAGTGACGCTCCCAGCGTTATATTATAGATATCTGTGTGAATGAAGCATAACAATATTTACATCATAATTTCCCACATCTACTTCTATGAAAACACAATTTTTCTTGATAGGTAAGGGCCTTCTTATTTTTTTACATCAGCATACAAAAGAAGTGAATTTTAGTGACATTTATGACATTAATGACATTTATGGATTTTGCTGACAGCCAGGATATGCTCTATTTTCTGGTCACCTATATCTTCTCTTATTTCTATAGTTTGGCAGGTAATGACCTACCCGACACGTCCTGCATCCAGCTGGCGTCTGCAATAAAGAATAATCAGTCTCTGAAGATACTTGTCCTGTCTGACAACCGTCTGTCTGGTCCTTACTTCACTGACTTGATGGAAGCTCTGTCAAGTCCAGACTGCAGGATAAAGGAATTACGGTGAGTATAAGAGACGTGTACAAGATGGAGATGTGAGAGTATATGAGACATGTACAGGACGGAGACGTGTGAGTATAAGAGACGTGTACAGGACGGAGACGTGTGAGTATAAGAGACGTGTACAGGACGGAGACGTGTGAGTATAAGAGACGTGTACAGGACGGAGACGTGTGAGTATAAGAGACGTGTACAGGACGGAGACGTGTGAGTATAAGAGACGTGTACAGGACGGAGACGTGTGAGTATAAGAGACGTGTACAGGATGGAGACTTGTGAGTATAAGAGACGTGTACAGGACGGAGACGTGTGAGTATAAGAGACGTGTACAGGATGGAGACTTGTGAGTATAAGAGACGTGTACAGGACGGAGATATGCGGATATAAGAGACGTGTACAGGATGGAGATGTGCGAGTATAAGAGATGTGTACAGGACGGAGACGTGTGAGTATAAGAGACATGAATAGTATGGAGACGTATGGGTATAAGAGACGTGTACAGGACGGAGACGTGTGAGTATAAGAGACGTGTACAGGACGGAGACGTGTGAGTATAAGAGACGTTTACAGGATGGAGACGTGTGGGTATAAGAGACGTGTACAGGACGGAGACGTGTGGGTATAAGAGACGTGTACAGGACGGAGACGTGTGAGTATAAGAGACATGTACAGGATGGAGACGTGTGAGTATAAGAGACGTGTACAGGACGGAGACGTGTGAGTATAAGAGACGTGTACAGGACGGAGACGTGTGAGTATAAGAGACATGAATAGGATGGAGACGTGTGGGTATTAGAGACGTGTACAGGACGGAGACGTGTGAGTATAAGAGACGTGTACAGGATGGAGACGTGCGAGTATAAGAGACGTGTACAGGATGGAGACGTGCGAGTATAAGAGACGTGTACAGGACGGAGACGTGTGAGTATAAGAGACATGTACAGGATGGAGACTTGTGAGTATAAGAGACGTGTACAGGACGGAGATGTGCGGATATAAGAGACGTGTACAGGATGGAGACATGCGAGTATAAGAGACGTGTACAGGACGGAGACGTGTGAGTATAAGAGACATGAATAGTATGGAGACGTATGGGTATAAGAGACGTGTACAGGACGGAGACGTGTGAGTATAAGAGACGTGTACAGGACGGAGACGTGTGAGTATAAGAGACGTTTACAGGATGGAGACGTGTGGGTATAAGAGACGTGTACAGGACGGAGACGTGTGGGTATAAGAGACGTGTACAGGACGGAGACGTGTGAGTATAAGAGACATGTACAGGATGGAGACGTGTGAGTATAAGAGACGTGTACAGGACGGAGACGTGTGAGTATAAGAGACGTGTACAGGACGGAGACGTGTGAGTATAAGAGACATGAATAGGATGGAGACGTGTGGGTATTAGAGACGTGTACAGGACGGAGACGTGTGAGTATAAGAGACGTGTACAGGATGGAGACGTGCGAGTATAAGAGACGTGTACAGGATGGAGACGTGCGAGTATAAGAGACGTGTACAGGACGGAGACGTGTGAGTATAAGAGACATGTACAGGATGGAGACTTGTGAGTATAAGAGACGTGTACAGGACGGAGATGTGCGGATATAAGAGACGTGTACAGGATGGAGACGTGCGAGTATAAGAGACGTGTACAGGACGGAGACGTGTGAGTATAAGAGACATGAATAGTATGGAGACGTGTGGGTATAAGAGACATGTACAGGACGGAGACGTGTGAGTATAAGAGACGTGCACAGGACGGAGACGTGTGAGTATAAGAGACGTGTACAGGATGGAGACGTGTGGGTATAAGAGACGTGTACAGGACGGAGACGTGTGAGTATAAGAGACGTGTAAAGGACGGAGACATGTGAGTATAAGAGACATGAATAGGACGGAGACGTGTGGGTATAAGAGACGTGTACAGGACGGAGACGTGTGGGTATAAGAGACGTGTACAGGACAGAGACGTGTGAGTATAAGAGACGTGTACAGGACGGAGACGTGTGAGTATAAGAGACATGTACAGGATGGAGACGTGTGAGTATAAGAGACGTGTACAGGACGGAGACGTGTGAGTATAAGAGACATGAATAGGATGGAGACGTGTGGGTATAAGAGACGTGTACAGGACGGAGACGTGTGAGTATAAGAGACGTGTACAGGATGGAGACGTGCGAGTATAAAAGACATGTACAGGATGGAGACGTGCGAGTATAAGAGACGTGTACAGGACGGAGATGTGTGAGTATAAGAGACGTGTACAGGATGGAGACTTGTGAGTATAAGAGACGTGTACAGGACGGAGATGTGCGGATATAAGAGACGTGTACAGGATGGAGACGTGCGAGTATAAGAGACGTGTACAGGACGGAGACGTGTGAGTATAAGAGACGTGTACAGGACGGAGATGTGCGGATATAAGAGACGTGTACAGGATGGAGACGTGTGAGTATAAGAGAGGTGTACAGGACGGAGACGTGTGAGTATAAGAGACATGAATAGTATGGAGACGTGTGGGTATAAGAGACGTGTACAGGACAAAGACGTGTGAGTATAAGAGACGTGTACAGGACGGAGACGTGTGAGTATAAGAGACGTGTACAGGACGGAGATGTGTGGGTATAAGAGACCTGCACAGGATGGAGACGTGTGAATATAAGAGACGTGTACAGGATGGAGACGTGTGAGTATAAGAGACGTGTACAGGAAGGAGACGTGCGAGTATAAGAGACGTGTATAGGACGGAGATGTGCGAGTATAAGAGATGTGTACAGGATGGAGACGTGCGAGTATAAGAGACGTGTACAGGACGGAGACGTGTGAGTATAAGAGACATGTACAGGGCGGAGACGTGTGAGTATAAGAGACGTGTACAGGACGGAGACGTGCGAGTATAAGAGACGTGTACAGGACGGAGACGTGCGAGTATAAGAGACGTGTACAGGACGGAGACGTGTGAGTATAAGAGACGTGTACAGGATGGAGACGTGTGAGTATAAGAGACGTGTACAGGATAGAGACGTGTGAGTATAAGAGACATGTACAGGGTGGAGACGTGTGAGTATAAGAGACGTGTACAGGACGGAGACGTGCGAGTATAAGAGACGTGTACAGGACGGAGACGTGCGAGTATAAGAGACGTGTACAGGACGGAGACGTGCGAGTATAAGAGACGTGTACAGGACGGAGACGTGTGAGTATAAGAGACATGTACAGGATGGAGACGTGTGAGTATAAGAGACGTGTACAGGATAGAGACGTGTGAGTATAAGAGACATGTACAGGGTGGAGACGTGTGAGTATAAGAGACGTGTACAGGACGGAGACATGCGAGTATAAGAGACGTGTACAGGACGGAGACGTGCGAGTATAAGAGACGTGTACAGGACGGAGACGTGTGAGTATAAGAGACATGTACAGGATGGAGACGTGTGAGTATAAGAGACGTGTACAGGATGGAGACGTGTGAGTATAAGAGACGTGTACAGGATGGAGACGTGCGAGTATAAGAGACGTGTATAGGACGGAGACGTGTGAGTATAAGAGACATGAATAGTATGGAGACGTGTGGGTATAAGAGACATGTACAGGACGGAGACGTGTGAGTATAAGAGACGTGCACAGGACGGAGACGTGTGAGTATAAGAGACGTGTACAGGATGGAGACGTGTGGGTATAAGAGACGTGTACAGGACGGAGACGTGTGAGTATAAGAGACGTGTAAAGGACGGAGACATGTGAGTATAAGAGACATGAATAGGACGGAGACGTGTGGGTATAAGAGACGTGTACAGGACGGAGACG
Organism: Ranitomeya imitator; assembly: GCF_032444005.1. NCBI lineage: Eukaryota > Metazoa > Chordata > Amphibia > Anura > Dendrobatidae > Ranitomeya > Ranitomeya imitator. The sequence goes on from NC_091282.1 coordinate 659,179,129, forward strand.
TGTGGGTATAAGAGACGTGTACAGGACAGAGACGTGTGAGTATAAGAGACGTGTACAGGACGGAGACGTGTGAGTATAAGAGACATGTACAGGATGGAGACGTGTGAGTATAAGAGACGTGTACAGGACGGAGACGTGTGAGTATAAGAGACATGAATAGGATGGAGACATGTGGGTATAAGAGACGTGTACAGGACGGAGACGTGTGAGTATAAGAGACGTGTACAGGATGGAGACGTGCGAGTATAAGAGACGTGTACAGGACGGAGACGTGCGAGTATAAGAGACGTGTACAGGACGGAGACGTGCGAGTATAAGAGACGTGTACAGGACGGAGACGTGTGAGTATAAGAGACATGTACAGGATGGAGACGTGTGAGTATAAGAGACGTGTACAGGACGGAGACGTGTGAGTATAAGAGACATGTACAGGATGGAGACGTGTGAGTATAAGAGACGTGTACAGGACGGAGACGTGTGAGTATAAGAGACATGAATAGGATGGAGACATGTGGGTATAAGAGACGTGTACAGGACGGAGACGTGTGAGTATAAGAGACGTGTACAGGATGGAGACGTGCGAGTATAAGAGACGTGTACAGGACGGAGACGTGCGAGTATAAGAGACGTGTACAGGACGGAGACGTGCGAGTATAAGAGACGTGTACAGGACGGAGACGTGTGAGTATAAGAGACATGTACAGGATGGAGACGTGTGAGTATAAGAGACGTGTACAGGATAGAGACGTGTGAGTATAAGAGACATGTACAGGGTGGAGACGTGTGAGTATAAGAGACGTGTACAGGACGGAGACATGCGAGTATAAGAGACGTGTACAGGACGGAGACGTGCGAGTATAAGAGACGTGTACAGGACGGAGACGTGTGAGTATAAGAGACATGTACAGGATGGAGACGTGTGAGTATAAGAGACGTGTACAGGATGGAGACGTGTGAGTATAAGAGACGTGTACAGGATGGAGACGTGCGAGTATAAGAGACGTGTACAGGACGGAGACGTGTGAGTATAAGAGACATGAATAGTATGGAGACGTGTGGGTATAAGAGACATGTACAGGACGGAGACGTGTGAGTATAAGAGACGTGCACAGGACGGAGACGTGTGAGTATAAGAGACGTGTACAGGATGGAGACGTGTGGGTATAAGAGACGTGTACAGGACGGAGACGTGTGAGTATAAGAGACGTGTAAAGGACGGAGACATGTGAGTATAAGAGACATGAATAGGACGGAGACGTGTGGGTATAAGAGACGTGTACAGGACGGAGACGTGTGGGTATAAGAGACGTGTACAGGACAGAGACGTGTGAGTATAAGAGACGTGTACAGGACGGAGACGTGTGAGTATAAGAGACATGTACAGGATGGAGACGTGTGAGTATAAGAGACGTGTACAGGACGGAGACGTGTGAGTATAAGAGACATGAATAGGATGGAGACATGTGGGTATAAGAGACGTGTACAGGACGGAGACGTGTGAGTATAAGAGACGTGTACAGGATGGAGACGTGCGAGTATAAAAGACGTGTACAGGATGGAGACGTGCGAGTATAAGAGACGTGTACAGGACGGAGACGTGTGAGTATAAGAGACGTGTACAGGATGGAGACTTGTGAGTATAAGAGACGTGTACAGGACGGAGATGTGCGGATATAAGAGACGTGTACAGGATGGAGACGTGCGAGTATAAGAGACGTGTACAGGACGGAGACGTGTGAGTATAAGAGACGTGTACAGGACGGAGATGTGTGAGTATAAGAGACGTGCACAGGACGGAGACGTGTGAGTATAAGAGACGTGTACAGGATGGAGACGTGTGGGTATAAGAGACGTGTACAGGACGGAGACGTGCGAGTATAAGAGACGTGTACAGGACGGAGACGTGTGAGTATAAGAGACATGTACAGGATGGAGACGTGTGAGTATAAGAGACGTGTACAGGATAGAGACGTGTGAGTATAAGAGACATGTACAGGGTGGAGACGTGTGAGTATAAGAGACGTGTACAGGACGGAGACATGCGAGTATAAGAGACGTGTACAGGACGGAGACGTGCGAGTATAAGAGACGTGTACAGGACGGAGACGTGTGAGTATAAGAGACATGTACAGGATGGAGATGTGTGAGTATAAGAGACGTGTACAGGACGGAGACGTGTGGGTATAAGAGACGTGTACAGGACAGAGACGTGTGAGTATAAGAGACGTGTACAGGACGGAGACGTGTGAGTATAAGAGACATGTACAGGATGGAGACGTGTGAGTATAAGAGACGTGTACAGGACGGAGACGTGTGAGTATAAGAGACATGAATAGGATGGAGACATGTGGGTATAAGAGACGTGTACAGGACGGAGACGTGTGAGTATAAGAGACGTGTACAGGACGGAGATGTGCGGATATAAGAGACGTGTACAGGATGGAGACGTGTGAGTATAAGAGAGGTGTACAGGACGGAGACGTGTGAGTATAAGAGACATGAATAGTATGGAGACGTGTTGGTATAAGAGACTTGTACAGGACAAAGACGTGTGAGTATAAGAGACGTGTACAGGACGGAGACGTGTGAGTATAAGAGACGTGTACAGGACGGAGATGTGTGGGTATAAGAGACCTGCACAGGATGGAGACGTGTGAATATAAGAGACGTGTACAGGATGGAGACGTGTGAGTATAAGAGACGTGTACAGGATGGAGACGTGCGAGTATAAGAGACGTGTATAGGACGGAGATGTGCGAGTATAAGAGATGTGTACAGGATGGAGACTTGCGAGTATAAGAGACGTGTACAGGACGGAGACGTGTGAGTATAAGAGACATGTACAGGGCGGAGACGTGTGAGTATAAGAGACGTGTACAGGACGGAGACGTGCGAGTATAAGAGACGTGTACAGGACGGAGACGTGCGAGTATAAGAGACGTGTACAGGACGGAGACGTGTGAGTATAAGAGACGTGTACAGGATGGAGACGTGTGAGTATAAGAGACGTGTACAGGATAGAGACGTGTGAGTATAAGAGACATGTACAGGGTGGAGACGTGTGAGTATAAGAGACGTGTACAGGACGGAGACGTGCGAGTATAAGAGAAGTGTACAGGACGGAGACGTGCGAGTATAAGAGACGTGTACAGGACGGAGACGTGCGAGTATAAGAGACGTGTACAGGACGGAGACGTGTGAGTATAAGAGACATGTACAGGATGGAGACGTGTGAGTATAAGAGACGTGTACAGGATAGAGACGTGTGAGTATAAGAGACATGTACAGGGTGGAGACGTGTGAGTATAAGAGACGTGTACAGGACGGAGACATGCGAGTATAAGAGACGTGTACAGGACGGAGACGTGCGAGTATAAGAGACGTGTACAGGACGGAGACGTGTGAGTATAAGAGACATGTACAGGATGGAGACGTGTGAGTATAAGAGACGTGTACAGGACGGAGACGTGCGAGTATAAGAGACGTGTACAGGACAGAGACGTGTGAGTATAAGAGATGTGTACAGGATGGAGACGTGTGAGTATAAGAGACGTGTACAGGACGGAGACGTGTGAGTATAAGAGATGTGTACAGGATGGAGACGTGTGAGTATAAGAGACGTGTACAGGATGGAGACGTGTGAGTATAAGAGACGTGTACAGGACGGAGACGTGCGAGTATAAGAGACGTGTACAGGACGGAGACGTGTGAGTATAAGAGACATGTACAGGATGGAGACGTGTGAGTATAAGAGACGTGTACAGGACGGAGACGTGCGAGTATAAGAGACGTGTACAGGACAGAGACGTGTGAGTATAAGAGATGTGTACAGGATGGAGACGTGTGAGTATAAGAGACGTGTACAGGACGGAGACGTGTGAGTATAAGAGATGTGTACAGGATGGAGACGTGTGAGTATAAGAGACGTGTACAGGATGGAGACGTGCGAGTATAAGAGACGTGTACAGGACGGAGACGTGTGAGTATAAGAGACATGTACAGGATGGAGACGTGTGAGTATAAGAGACGTGTACAGGATAGAGACGTGTGAGTATAAGAGACATGTACAGGGTGGAGACGTGTGAGTATAAGAGACGTGTACAGGACGGAGACATGCGAGTATAAGAGACGTGTACAGGACGGAGACGTGCGAGTATAAGAGACGTGTACAGGACGGAGACGTGTGAGTATAAGAGACATGTACAGGATGGAGACGTGTGAGTATAAGAGACGTGTACAGGACGGAGACGTGCGAGTATAAGAGACGTGTACAGGACAGAGACGTGTGAGTATAAGAGATGTGTACAGGATGGAGACGTGTGAGTATAAGAGACGTGTACAGGATGGAGACGTGTGAGTATAAGAGACGTGTACAGGATAGAGACGTGTGAGTATAAGAGACATGTACAGGGTGGAGACGTGTGAGTATAAGAGACGTGTACAGGACGGAGACGTGCGAGTATAAGAGAAGTGTACAGGACGGAGACGTGCGAGTATAAGAGACGTGTACAGGACGGAGACGTGCGAGTATAAGAGACGTGTACAGGACGGAGACGTGTGAGTATAAGAGACATGTACAGGATGGAGACGTGTGAGTATAAGAGACGTGTACAGGATAGAGACGTGTGAGTATAAGAGACATGTACAGGGTGGAGACGTGTGAGTATAAGAGACGTGTACAGGACGGAGACATGCGAGTATAAGAGACGTGTACAGGACGGAGACGTGCGAGTATAAGAGACGTGTACAGGACGGAGACGTGTGAGTATAAGAGACATGTACAGGATGGAGACGTGTGAGTATAAGAGACGTGTACAGGACGGAGACGTGCGAGTATAAGAGACGTGTACAGGACAGAGACGTGTGAGTATAAGAGATGTGTACAGGATGGAGACGTGTGAGTATAAGAGACGTGTACAGGACGGAGACGTGTGAGTATTAGAGATGTGTACAGGATGGAGACGTGTGAGTATAAGAGACGTGTACAGGATGGAGACGTGTGAGTATAAGAGACGTGTACAGGACGGAGACGTGCGAGTATAAGAGACGTGTACAGGACGGAGACGTGTGAGTATAAGAGACATGTACAGGATGGAGACGTGTGAGTATAAGAGACGTGTACAGGACGGAGACGTGCGAGTATAAGAGACGTGTACAGGACAGAGACGTGTGAGTATAAGAGATGTGTACAGGATGGAGACGTGTGAGTATAAGAGACGTGTACAGGACGGAGACGTGTGAGTATAAGAGATGTGTACAGGATGGAGACGTGTGAGTATAAGAGACGTGTACAGGATGGAGACGTGCGAGTATAAGAGACGTGTACAGGACGGAGACGTGTGAGTATAAGAGACATGTACAGGATGGAGACGTGTGAGTATAAGAGACGTGTACAGGATAGAGACGTGTGAGTATAAGAGACATGTACAGGGTGGAGACGTGTGAGTATAAGAGACGTGTACAGGACGGAGACATGCGAGTATAAGAGACGTGTACAGGACGGAGACGTGCGAGTATAAGAGACGTGTACAGGACGGAGACGTGTGAGTATAAGAGACATGTACAGGATGGAGACGTGTGAGTATAAGAGACGTGTACAGGACGGAGACGTGCGAGTATAAGAGACGTGTACAGGACAGAGACGTGTGAGTATAAGAGATGTGTACAGGATGGAGACGTGTGAGTATAAGAGACGTGTACAGGACGGAGACGTGTGAGTATAAGAGATGTGTACAGGATGGAGACGTGTGAGTATAAGAGACGTGTACAGGATGGAGACGTGTGAGTATAAGAGACGTGTACAGGACGGAGACGAGCGAGTATAAGAGACGTGTACAGGACGGAGACGTGTGAGTATAAGAGACATGTACAGGATGGAGACGTGTGAGTATAAGAGACGTGTACAGGATAGAGACGTGTGAGTATAAGAGACATGTACAGGGTGGAGACGTGTGAGTATAAGAGACGTGTACAGGATGGAGACGTGTGAGTATAAGAGACGTGTACAGGATGGAGACGTGTGAGTATAAGAGACGTGTACAGGATGGAGACGTGCGAGTATAAGAGACGTGTACAGGACGGAGACGTGTGAGTATAAGAGACGTGTACAGGATGGAGACGTGTGAGTATAAGAGACGTGTACAGGACGGAGACGTGCGAGTATAAGAGACGTGTACAGGACGGAGACGTGTGAGTATAAGAGACATGTACAGGATGGAGACGTGTGAGTATAAGAGACGTGTACAGGATAGAGACGTGCAAGTATAATAGACATGTACAGGACGGTGATGTGTGAGTATAAGAGACGTATACAGAATGGAGACGTGCGAGTATAAGAGACATGTACAGGGCATAGAGGTGTGGGTATAAGAGACGTTTACAAAAATGAAGACTTGCGTTCCAGCACCAGGATGTATTTAAAAAAAATTATTTGTTTGTTTATTTAGTAAATGGTAAAATAGCACGGCACTAGGGATAATAACAAAGAGAAAAAGCGATATGTTTCAACTGTAACTGCCTTCTTTGTCTGAGTTAATTTGTCCACAGGCTCATGCAGATTAATACAACACAGAACCAATTACAAAAGGTACACACATTCAAATGATTAAAAGAGAAAAGGTCCTCAAAAAATGATTCCGTCTCGGAAGCAACAGCCATTACATATAGTGGGTACGGAAAGTATTCAGGCCCCTTTAAATTTTTTACTCATTGCAGCCATTTGGTAAATTAAAAAAAGTTAATTTTTTTTCACATTAATGTACACTCTGCACCGCATCTTGACTGAAAAGAAAACAGAAATGCAGAAATTTTTGCATTTATTAAAAAAGAAAAACGAAATATCACATGGTCATAAGTATTCAGACCAAGGCCGGACTGGGACTAAAATTCAGCTCTGGCATTTGAAGTTACACAGGCCCACTTGTCACATGGTAACTGTATAATATCTTTGTGCACTTGTACGCAGGGCCGGTTTTAGGCAAAGTGGGGCCCTAGGCAAAGTTTAAAATGGGGTCCCAAATGCTAACATATTGCACATCACACAGAAGCATTTTGGTTGTATTTACAAGCGCTGAGTTCAGGCCGCTAAATGAGTTTGAGCGACAATACTGAAGTTGTTCAACACTTGTTTCCCGGCCTCTTTCCACCAGCTGAGGAATAATGATGGGACAGAACGATCACTAACAGATCACTAACAGATCACCATACAGTATCATGTTATCAGCAGCACATCTACAGTTTACACCGGCGATGTGCTGCTGAGAACAAGGATTTTTGTTCCAGCAAAAACAATCTGAATATGCAGCATTTTACTTGTTTAGTAAAATACACCCCATAGTCCTCCATATATTATAATGTGCACCACAGTCCTCCATCTAGTATAAAACACTCCCTAAAGTCCTCCATATATTAAAATACACTGCTCAGCCCTCCATATAGCATAATACACTTCTCATAGTCCTCCATATAGCATAATACACTCCTCATCGTGCTCCATATAGTATAATGCACCGCCATAGTCATCCATGTAGTGCAATTCACTTCCCATAGTATAATGCACCCCATAGTTCTTCATGTAGTATAACGTATTCCCCATAATCCTCGATACAGTATAATGCAGCCCACATATAGTATAATGCAGCCACGACCCTACAGAATATAATGCAGCCACCCCAGAGTATCATGCAGCCAACCCATAGAATATAATACATCCCACCTCCCCATAATATATAATGTAGCCCCCTAGAATATAATGCAGCCCCCCATAGTATAACACAGCCTCCCCCATAAAATATAATATACCCCCACAATAGTATATAACAGCCACATAGTATATAACGGTTTCCCCCATAGAATATAATATACCCCTCATAGTATATAGCACAACCCGTATAGCAGATAACACAGCCCACGTAGCAGTATACAGCACAGCCCACATAGTATACAGCACTGTCCACATAGTAGTATACAGCACTGCCCACATAGCAGGATACAGCAGAGCCCAGATAGTAGTATACAGCAGAGCCCAGATAGTAGTATACAGCAGAGCCCACATAGTAGTGTATAGCACAGCCCACATAGTAGTATACAGCAGAGCCCACATAGTGTATAGCACAGCCCACATAGTAATATACAGCAGAGCCCACATAGTAGTGTATAGCACAGCCCACATAGCAGTATACAGCACAGCCCACACAGTAGTATACAGCACAGCCCACATAGTAGTATGTAGCACTTTCCATACAGTAGTATACAGCAGAGCCCACACAGTAGTTTATAGCACAGCCCACATAGTAGTATACAGCAGAGCCCACATAGTGGTGTATACAACAGCCCACATAGCAGTATACAGCACAGCCCACACAGTAGTATATAGCACAGCCCACATAGTAGTATACAAAACTGCCCACACAGTAGTATGCAGCACAGCCCACATAGCAGTATACAGCAGAGCCCACATAGTAGTATATAGCACAGCCCACACAGTAGTATACAGCAGAGCCCACATAGTAGTATATAGCACAGCCAACACAGTAGAATACAGCAGAGCCCACACAGTAGTATATAGCACAGCCCACATAGTATACAGCAGAGGCCACATCTCTCCTCTCCCCCCTAGAATGGCCCCACAGTCCAGTAAAAAAAAGCACTCCTCACCTCCCCTCGTGCCTGCGGTGCTCCCTGCTCCTGTCTCGGCGGCTGCCGCTGCACTGCCTGGGACACAGTGAGTGCGCGTGCACCCGCAGTGTCAGAGGCAGAGTGGGGAATGATGGGAAAGGGAGCGTCAGGTGACGCTCTCTCCTCCATCATTGCATTCAACTGTACCAGCGTTATAGACGCTGGTATAGTTGAATACGACAGTGGCGGCGCCGGGGGTGAGGGGAGGAGGGTTTAAGGGTGAGATGGCGTGCAGCGGCCCACTACTGGTACCGGCCCTTCTGGCATTTGCCAGAACTGCCCGATGGCCAGTCTGGCCCTGATTCAGACCCTTTGCTCAGACACTCATATTTAAAGGGAATCTGTCACCCCAAAAATCGTAAATGAGCTAAGGCCACCAGTTTCAGGGGCTTATCTACAGAATTCTGTAAGCCCCGATGCACCATGAAAGATAAGAAAAACAGGTTATATTACACTCACACAGGGGCGGTCCCGGTTCGTTTCGGGTCCAATGGGTGTCGCGGTGCGGGTGCGGTGCCTCCTATCTCCTACAGGGCAGAAAAAGTACACCTGCACCAGAGCCGCGGCAGGAAGACAAGAAGAGGACGTCATCGTATGAAGATAGGAGGCGCCGCACCCGCACCGCAACACCCATCGGACCCGAAACTAACCGGGACCGCCCCTGGGTGAGTATAATATAACCTGTTTTTCTTACTTTTCAGGTTACATCGGGGGCTTATCTACAGCATTACAGAATGCTGTAGATAAGCCCCTGATGCTGGTGGCCTTAGCTCATATACGATTTTTGGGGTGACAGATTCCCTTTAAGTCACATGCTTTCCATTTCCTTGTGATTCTCATTGAGATGGTTCTACTCCTTCATTGGAGTCCAGCTGTGTTTAATTAAATTGATAGGACTTGATTTGGAATGGCACAGACCTGTCTATATGAGTGTCCTGCTGCAGCAATGCAGGTTGGTGCAGGCTTTACTAGATGGCAATAGAGAGGAAAGCAGGTCTGCACCTAAATAGAGCTAACCTGCAGTGCAACAGTGAGGCTACCAAAGGTGGCAGCAGAATAGTCAAAACAAGCAGGGTCAAATCCAAGACTGTAGCGCAGTATAAAAGGAATAAGCAAACTCGCGGTCAGAGACAAGCCAGAGGGTCAGTAAAGGTACCTTCACACTCATCGATGCTGCAGCGATACTGACAACGATGTCGATCGCTGCAGCGTAGCTGTTTGGTCACTGGAGAGCTGTCACACAGACAGCTCTCCAGCGACCAACGATGCCGGTAACCAGGGTAAACATCGGGTTACTAAGCGCAGGGCCGCGCTTAGTAACCCGATGTTTACCCTGGTTACCATCGTAAAAGTAAAAAAAACAAACACTACATACTTACCTTCCGCTGTCTGTCCCCGGCGCTGTGCTTTCCTGCACTGACTGTGAGCACAGCGGCCGGAAAGCAGAGCGGTGACGTCACCGCTGTGCTTTCCGGCTGGCCGGCGCTCACAGCCAGTGCAGAGAAGCACAGCGCCGGAGGACAGACAGCGGAAGGTAAGTATGTAGTGTTTGTTTTTTTTAACTTTTACGCTGGTAACCAGGGAAAAACATCGGGTTACTAAGCGCGGCCCTGCGCTTAGTAACCCGATGTTTACCCTGGTTATCATTTAAGACATCACTGAATCGGCGTCACACACGCCGATTCAGCGATGTCTGCAGGGAGTCCAGCGACTAAATAAAGTGCTGGACTTTCTGCAGCGACCAACGACATCACAGCAGGATCCTGATCGCTGCTGCGTGTCAAACTGAACGATATCGCTAGCCAGGACGCTGCAACGTCACAGATCGCTAGCGATATCGTTCAGTGTGACGGTACCTTAACAGTCAGGAGTGGATAATCCAAAAGACAAATAACAGAAACAAGTCAGGATAAACGCCAAGTCAAAACCAAGGAGTCTGCACACTAAAGGGAAACACTGAGTCAAGACGGGAACAGGGGAAAGCAGAGACACGGGTTCAGACAGCAAACATAGCAGGGCAAATCGGAGCAATTAGAGTCAGCAATCAGAGGCAGAAACTATAACTGACATCATCTGCAGGACACAGCTGGGATAAATAGCAAACCTGAGACCAGACTGAGGCTGAGAAAAGGTAACCCCTGACATGATCAGACCGGGAAAAGGGAAGACAGGACTCAAAACCCGGTCTGGATCATGACAATAAGACCTCACAGTTCACAGTGCATGTCAGACCAAATGAGAATCATGAGGTCAAAGGAACTGGCCAAGGAGCTCAGAGACAGAATTGTGGCAAGGCACAGATCTAGCCAAGGTTACAACAGAATTTCTGCAGTACTCAAGGTTACATTCACCATCCAACCTGACGGAACTAGAGAGGATCTGCAAGGAAGAATGGCAGAGGATCCCCAAATCCAGGTTTGAAAAAACTTAATACTGAGCAAAGGGTCTGAATACTTATGACCATGTGATATTTCAGTTTTTCTTTTTAATAAATTAGCAAAAAAATCTGCGTTTCTGTTTTTTTTTCAGTCAAATGCTGTGCATAGTGTACTTTAATGAGAAAAAAATAATAACTTTTTTGAATTTACCAAATGGCTGCATTAAAACAAAGAGTGAAAAATTTAAAGGGGTCTGAATACTTTCCGTACCCACTTTAGTTACAAAAAATCTGAACAATAATATGACAAAAATTTTGCTCACCAATTATGCATTAGATGATTATTACTAGAGAAAATAAAACAGACAGCGGTAGGTAAGTATGTACTGTTTGGTTTTTTTTACTTTTACGCTGGTAACCAGGGTAAACATCGGGTTACTAAGCGTGGCCCTGCGCTTAGTTACCCGATGTTTACCCTGGATTACCAGTGAAGACATCGCTGGATCGGTGTCACACACGCCGATCCAGCGATGTCCACGGGAGATCCAGCGACGAAATAAAGTTCTGGACTTTGTTCAGTGACCAACGATCTCCCAGCAGGGGCCTGATCGTTGGTCGCTGTCACACATAACGATTTCCTTAACGATATCGTTGCTACGTCACAAAAAGCAACGATATCGTTAACGATATCGTTATGTGTGAAGGTACCTTTAGATCCAGAAAGCCTCCTGTGTAAGGAGATGTCTCCTCAGATCTCCTCCATGGAAGGGTTGATTATCTCTCTCAATTCTGAAAGCTTGGAATGAAGACACATTCCATTGGTGACTCATAATAAAGTGCTTGGATGCTGATAAAATGCCATGGTGAGTATTTCTCACATTTGTAATATCGTACAGATGTTCGGATATGCGTACCTTGAATTTTCTAGAAGTGCAACCAACATACATTTTACTACAAACTTGGAGACAGTATAATACCCAAAGTGGATGCTCTTCTCGCTATCACATTACATCCAGCTTGCAAGATGGTATCCAAAATGTCATCCTCACTTAGAATTGGTGAGAATTTTTCTATTATATGTAACACCCCTTTAGGGCTACCACGGTACACTGGGTGTTATGGGGGGTCTCACCTCTCCAGGGCGCAGTGCCTCCACCCGAATCTTGATTGGAGTTCTCTCTCTGGGACTGCAGAAGGGCTATTATCTTCTGCAGGGCGCTGATTCGGGAAACCCCTGCCACTCTCAGTACACACTCACAGGGATCAGGAGTAAAACAGTTTAACAGGTTTATTGCTATGCAGCATAAATTAGATGGATTTAAAAGAATAACATGAAATACAAATAACTGTGCTCTGTCAAGGTCATATACACATCTCACTCTAATTGTACTTCAACCCTGCAAGTATAACGTAGTAGGGTTTTTTGTTTGTTTCTTCTAGTTCAACTCAGTCCAAACGTTGGGGCCCAGTTGCCGCGGATGCAGGCGCGCAAATTAAAACAGTTGGTGCACTTAGACGAATATAACTGGCAATAGTCTGGGCTGTAATGTATTCACTGTAAATAACGCTGGTAGGACCACAAGTCTCAGAAAGTCACTCACGGCACGTCTCTAACGGTCAGATGGTTCTCTGGACACCAGCTGGGGGCGGCCGGATTCAGTCCTTTATACGGTGGGAGTGCAGGCAGAACTCTCCAAGTTCTTGATGCAACTTGCTCCAGAGGGTAAAACAAAGTCACACTCTCTCCAGCAACACGAGTATATCCGGGAGGACAGCAACCCTGCAGCATGGGGCCAGGCAAGTCTCCCGTGCTCCGTCTCTCCCAACAAGATACCACGCTCTTTTCTTCCTCTGAATTCTTAGTTTCACTTTCTCCCCAGCTCCTGCCTTTAAGTCCCTCCTCCTCCAATCCAAGCTGTGTCATCTGACTCAAACAAGGATCCCTGGGAATTGTAGTCCAGGGGTCCTTGGAAATTGTAGTCCACTGCAGCTCAGAGGAAAATCTGCTAATGTCTGTAGGTCCTGGTATAACAGCAGCTGCAAAGCTCTTCTTAGTGTCTGTAAATCCCAGTATACCAGTAGCTGCCCTAACAGTTCCCAGTGCAGGTGTTACACTCTCCCCCTGGTGAGTCATTGAAAGTGTCCCATCACGACATGAGGACTCACCATCTGAAACATGAATGGGGGTTAAAGCATCCTGACTAACACCAAATTTACATGCACGCAAACCACCTCCTGGACACATAGGAGATACTGGGAAATAAGGCCAAACAGATTTTGAATTAAAGTGTATCAGCCGGGGGACCTCAGTGGTATGTCCCATTCTATCATAGGTCAGCATCATGGGTGGCCTAGTGTCCCGTTTGGGACGAGTGTGTACTGAGGGGGCCCCCTCCTCAGCTCCCGACTCTTGTCGGTCAAGAACGGGCTCCTCCAGGTGGATCTCTTCATTTAATAAATGTCCCTCTTCTGAACTCTCCCCCAATAATAATAATAATAATAATAATAATTTTTATTTATATAGTGCCAACATATTCCGCAGCGCTTTACAAATTATAGAGGGGACTTGTACATACAATAGACATTACAGCATAACAGAAATACAGTTCAAAACAGATACCAAGAGGCGTGAGGGCCCTGCTCGCAAGCTTACAAACTATGAGGAAAAGGGGAGACACAAGAGGTGGATGGTAACAATTGCTATAGTTATTCGGACCGGCCATAGTGTAAGGCTCGGGTGTTCATGTAAAGCTGCATGAACCAGTTAACTGCCTAAGTATGTAGCAGTACAGACACAGAGGGCTATTAACTGCATAAAGTGAATGAGAACATAGTGCGAGGAATCTGTTTTTTTTTTTGTTTTGTTTTGTTTTTTTAAATAGGCCACACAGGGATCGTTAGGTTAATGCATTGAGGCATGCCCCAATGGTGGGCAGAGCGCACTCGCCTCCTGATGTCCTTTTTTTGTGCTTCCACTTCAGAAGTCTGGTTTTTAGGGCCCCCCCCTATGGGGCATGGGTCCTCAGTCCACCTGTAGCTCCATTGACCTTCAGATCCCCATTCATCCCCAGACTCGCTGTCACTTCCTCCTGAAGCAACTCCAGGCTGGGGTGGTTGTTGACACCTACGACTTCTCCTATTGCATGGAAGGTTTGTATGACCTCCTTGGGTTGGCAATGGCGGTAACAGGATGTTTTTTCCCACAGGCAACAAATGGTGTCGATGATAGGTTTTGACAGCTCCACTCCCTTTCTCGGGCTTCACTCTGTAGGCCGGGACACCAGGCAGCTTCTCCATCACCACATAAGGGTCAGTACACCACCGATCAGCAAGCTTATGCTTCCCAGGAAGACCTAGAAGTTGGATAAGAACTCTATCTCCAGGCAGTAAAACTTGTTCCCGAACTCTACAGTCGTAGCGAGTCTTATTGCGCTTCCCTGACCGACCAGAGGCCTGCTCTGCCAATCTGTACGCTTTTTCCAAATCTTCTTTTAGCTGGGACACATATTTTAAATAGGTCTTCCCATTAGAATTTTCAAAGCATGTCCCAAAACTAATATCCACTGGTAGTCGAGCTTTTCTTCCAAACATGAGAAAATATGGCGAGTATCCCGTTGACTCATTTGTGGTGCAATTGTAGGCATGAACCAACTGACTCACATGCCTGCTCCATTGTCCCTTCTTCCTGGGATCCAAAGTGCCTAACATGTTCAGAAGGGTACGGTTGAACCTCTCAGGTTGAGGGTCCCCTTGGGGGTGATACGGGGTGGTTCTAGATTTCTTGATCCCACAGATAGCGCATAGCTCCTTGATTAGTCTACTTTCGAAATCTCTTCCTTGATTGGTATGGATGCGGGCAGGCAGCCCATAATGCACGAAGAACTTCTCCCATAGTGTTTTTGCTACAGTAGTTGCCCTTTGATCTTTGGTGGGGTAGGCTTGGGCATATCGGGTGAAATGGTCAGTGACCACTAACACATTACTGACATTGCTTTCATCAGGCTCGATGGAGAGGAAATCAATGCACACTAGCTCAAGTGGGCCATCACTGGTAATGTTCACAAGGGGGGCTGTTCTCAAAGGCAAGGTTTTTCTCAACACACATCGGGAGCATGATTTGCAGTAGTCTTCAATATCCGCTTCCATCCGAGGCCAGTAAAATCGGTCAGCCACAAGACTCGTGGTCTTTTCGATGCCAAGATGTCCATGGTCATCATGCAGGGACTTCATGACCATCCTCCGGAATCGGGTGGGTAACACCAGCTGTCGGTGGACTCCTCCCTTCTGGCGCTTTGCCTCCCGGTATAGTAGTCCATTTCTTACTACCAGAGACTCTAGCTGCCGCGTCAGCAGGACAGATTCCTCTGTTCGTAATGCATTCTTTTCGGGCCTCCAGCCCCTCTTAACCCACCATCGGACCACCCCCACTGATCGATCCTCCTGCTGCGCCTTTTGGACTTGATTACGAGTCAGTTAAGGGAGAAAGTCTGGGGTTACATTTGTCACTTGGCAGTACAACAACGGGAGCGCTTCACTGGATACTCCTAGGAATTCAGCACAACCCTGCATAGGGAGAGCATTAGTTTGATGTCTATGGCACAGAGTCTTCACCTCAGGGGCAGGGACCTCTATCCATCCTCCTTCTTCTTCATTTAAGGGTTCCCTAGGCAGGCGAGAGAGTGTGTCTGCATCGATGTTACTGATCCCCGGTCGATATTTTAAGCTGAAATCGTACAAAGAGAGTGCGGCAAGCCACCGGTACCCCGTGGCATCCAGATTTGCCGTGGTTCTCATGTAGGTTAATGGATTGTTGTCGGTATGAACCACAAAGGGTACCCCATAGAGGTAGTCATGCAGCGTGTCCATTACAGCCCATTTCAAGGCCAGAAACTCCAGTTTGTGGGCTGGGTAGTTGCGTTCACTGGGAGTCAATCCTCGACTAATGTAGACGGGACGCAGACAGCCTTCATGGTCTTGATAAAGAATCCCTCCTAGCCCGTCAAGAGAAGCATGTACATGTAACACATATGGTTTGCTGGGGTCTGCATAGGCCAACACTGGGGTTTGGGTCAAGCATGACTTCAATTTCTCGAATGCCTCATCGCATGCCGGTGTCCATCTATCCCCAAAAAGTTCGTTAACTTTGAAGTAGACCTTCTTTCCTGACCTTGAGGAATGGGCTGTCCTCCCGGAAGGGGGATACCCCTGACTAAGGGCAGTTAACGGCTTCGCAATCCGAGAGTACTGGGGTACAAATCTTCGGTAGTATCCGCAAAATCCTAAAAAGGACCTAAGCTCCTTCAGTTTGGTGGGTTTTGGCCAGTTTACAACAGCCTCCACTTTGGCGGGGTCGGTGGAAATTCCTTCTCTGCTGACTATGTGCCCCACATATTTCACAGTCGTCTGGCAAATCCGGCCCTTATCAAGGGACAACTTCAACCCAGCCTCCTTCAACCGATCCAGCACCTTGAACAACCGCTGGTTGTGTTCTTCCAGAGTCTTCCCAAACACAATTAGATCATCGAGATAAACCAGGACCTCACGTAAGTGCATGTCCCCCACTACTTTGTCCATACATCTCTGAAAAGTGGCCGGAGCACCTGTCAGTCCTTGAGGCAGTCTCTGAAACTCGAAGAACCCAATGGGGCAGATAAAAGCAGTCTTCTCTTGATCTTCTTTTGACATGGGTATCTGATAGTAGCCACTCCGGAGATCTAACACAGAAAACCATTGGCTCCCTTGCAAGCAATCCAAAGCTTCATCGATTCTGGGCACAGTGTACTGGTCGGGGATCATACGCTTATTCAAGGTTCGATAATCCACACACATCCAAATAGCTCCATTTTTCTTTCGAGCTATCACAATGGGGGAAGCATAAGGGCTACTAGATTCTATGATGACTCCTGTGTCTAACATACCGCGTAGATGCTGCCTGACATCTTCGATATCTGCTGGGGCCAATCTTCGGGACCTCTCTCGAAAAGGCTTTTGATCCTTCAACCGAATGCGATGCTCCACTCCATGAGCGAGGCCCATGTCCCATTCACCTAGAGAAAAAACTGCACCTCGCATCATCAGGCCATCAATGACCAACCCCTCTCTTCTCCTTTTAGCTCGCTTCCTTCAAAACAAGGGTCAAAGCTTTCAGGCCATAGTTCCCTCTTCTCCTCCTCCGTTCTCACATAGGCCTCCAGGCAGACTGGGTGGATGGATAGGGTCTGCGAGTAATTTTCTCCCCCAACTTCCCGACACCACTGAGCTAACGTACGGAAGATGTTGGCATTTGTTCCCACTATGACAGGTGTTGGTCTCTCATCTGCCTCGGCCTCTGGGCAGATTAGCGCTATGATGGGTATCTCTTTATCCACTCCAACAACAGTCTCTGAGAATCGTAGCGTCACGGACACGTATCCTCTGTAGGGGTAGCTGTGCTCACTCAGTCCCCACACCACGAGTCCAGACAGCGGTTTCAGAGGCACTTTGGATAAATATCTCTTATACCATCCTTCAAAGATGATAGATACTTGAGACCCGCTATCCAGTAATACTGTGCAAGGTTGACCATTGATATATGCGGGGACATGTGGGGATGGTCCCACTAAACCTTCAGGCAGGGTTTTCGATGATGCACTATTAGATGGGGCGGTAGAGTAGGTCCTAGTTGCTGATGGGGGCTCAGTATGGGGTTCTACTGGCCCCCTTTCCCGTTTCCCGACTGCCTCTGAGGGTGATGGGGAAGCTGTGAAGAGTTCTTTGAGCTCCACCTCTTTGGACACTGACGAGCTATATGGCCTGGACTCCCACAGACGAAGCACCCTTCTGGTTTCCTACTCTCCACTCTACCGAGATCTTCTTTCTCTCTTCCTGAAACCAGTGTTTTCTGCTCGGCTACCTCCGCAACACTTTGAAGTCGCTGTATTGTCTTGGCCTGAGCACTTAACAGTTGTGTAATCTGCTCCCCCTGTTTCTCGATGACTTTCAACAGTTCTATGTGTCGGCAGTCGGCTTCTGGCTTCAAGGCAACAGTAGTCACCCGAGGGGATGCCTTCTCTCTTGCGGCCAAAATAACCTCCTCCTTCCGAACTTCCTTAAGCAACTCATGAAAAGATCCAGGAATCTTCTCTCTATCACAAGACCTCATCCGCTGGGCAATTGGATCATGAGAGCTCCTCTGAGTACTTGTTCCAGGCGACACTGATCAACTTCTTGAGGGCTGATGCCACCTTTAGCTACTATTCTATGAACCAGCTTATCTAGTCGGTATAAATAGTCGGACATCTTCTCATCTGGCTGTTGGTAGGTGGTACGGAGTTTAAAGAGTAGATCAGTAGCATCTTCAGGGGATCCAAAAGCATCTTCTAAAGCACTCATATAATCTTGATAAGTTGCCAGAGGCTTGCTCCGCCAAGCAGCCTGCACCACCTCCATAGCAGTACCCTTCAAGCTCTCTACTATTCTCTGCCTCTTTACAGCATTAGTGCACTGCCACTCTTCTAGGCACTGTAAAGTGACATCCCTCCAAGTATCATATCCTTCTTCTCCAGTAGGGGTGGGGAGGGCACCCGAGAAAATTCTTAGACGACGGTAGTTCCCTTCTGGCTGCATCTTGGCAAACTGACTGACTAACTTTTCCATAGCTGTCATAAGCACATCAGCAGGGGCCGCTGTCTCTTCAGGACGGAATCTAGGTGGAGTAGAAGGTGGAGATATACTAGTCTTTCTAGGCTGAGTGGTTGATTCCTGTTGCCGGGTCTCAACTTTGGACTCAGTAGGCCAAGTGATCTGCCATTGTCGACCATACTCTGAAGACACAACTACCATAGAGGGGAAGTATTCTTTCCTCAAGATCTGCCCGGTTGAAATCAGGGCTGTGGGTAACTGTCCCCCCTTTTCCTTCCGGCGATCAACCACTTTAGGGTGGGCAAGTTCAGTGAGTCAGTTAACTATTTTCAGTATCTCTTCATCAGACGCATCACAGAGCTCACCACTCACTGCAAAGCTTTGTTGGGCGGGAACATCCATCTCTTCACACCATAAATACACTTCTTGTTCTGTTAAAGTCTCCATAGTAAATACTCCTGTGTTAGTTCTAGATCTCAGCAGTGCCTCCACTGTAACACCCCTTTAGGGCTACCACGGTACACTGGGTGTTATGGGGGGTCTCACCTCTCCAGGGCGCAGTGCCTCCACCCGAATCTTGATTGGAGTTCTCTCTCTGGGACTGCAGAAGGGCTATTATCTTCTGCAGGGCGCTGATTCGGGAAACCCCTGCCACTCTCAGTACACACTCACAGGGATCAGGAGTAAAACAGTTTAACAGGTTTATTGCTATGCAGCATAAATTAGATGGATTTAAAAGAATAACATGAAATACAAATAACTGTGCTCTGTCAAGGTCATATACACATCTCACTCTAATTGTACTTCAACCCTGCAAGTATAACGTAGTAGGTTTTTTTTGTTTGTTTCTTCTAGTTCAACTCAGTCCAAACGTTGGGGCCCAGTTGCCGTGGATGCAGGCGCGCAAATTAAAACAGTTGGTGCACTTAGACGAATATAACTGGCAATAGTCTGGGCTGTAATGTACTCACTGTAAATAACGCTGGTAGGACCACAAGTCTCAGAAAGTCACTAACTGCACGTCTCTAACGGTCGGATGGTTCTCTGGACACCAGCTGGGGGCGGCCGGATTCAGTCCTTTATACGGTGGGAGTGCAGGCAGAACTCTCCAAGTTCTTGATGCAACTTGCTCCAGAGGGTAAAACAAAGTCGCACTCTCTCCAGCAACACAAGTATATCCGGGAGGACAGCAACCCTGCAGCATAGGGCCAGGCAAGTCCCCCGTGCTCCGTCTCTCCCAACAAGATACCATGCTCTTTTCTTCCTCTGAATTCTTAGTTTCACTTTCTCCCCAGCTCCTGCCTCCAAGTCCCTCCTCCTCCAATCCAAGCTGTGTCATCTGACTCAAACAAGGATCCCTGGGAATTGTAATCCAGGGGTCCTTGGGAATTGTAGTCCACTGCAGCTCAGAGGAAAATCTGCTAATGTCTGTAGGTCCTGGTATAACAGCAGCTGCAAAGCTCTTCTTAGTGTCTGTAAATCCCAGTATAGCAGTAGCTGCCCTAACAGTTCCCAGTGCAGGTGTTACATATATTTCTGATACTGCAGAACTGGGGCTATTTTGTAGAGAAATAAGTGGTCTAGCTGAGAACATATTCTTTTCCCTAACTCTATTGAGATTCCTATCAGCTTTCAGAAGATCTTTTCGCTTTTTATTCCTAACAATTTTGGAGGCTCGTAATTTGCTACTCGACTGTTCAAGTTCAACATTGATCTGTTCAACCCTTCCGTGAAGGAGATCTGAGGAGAAGTCTCCTTACACGTGAAGCTTTCTTGATCTACAAGGTGGAAACAAGATTCCCTGCAGATCTCGATAGACGGAATGAGATCATGTTTCATTACTAGTGATGAGAGAGTATGCTCGTTACTTCAGTTTCTCCGAGCACGCTCGGGTGGTCTCCGAGTATTTCGGCGTGCTCAGAGATTTAGTTTGTGTCGACACAGCTGCATGATTTGCAGCTGCCAGACAGCTTGAATACATGCAGGGATTGCCTGTTTGTTAGAGAATCCCCACATGTATTCAAGCTGTCTTATTTTCAGGGGATGTCTTTTTTTTTCCATGTTTTCTGGGAATCAAAACATCAGTACGGTATATTTCTTGTTCATCTGTTTCCATACCATACTGTACCTTTGTAAATGGTGGATAGACCCTTCACCAAAAACAGCAGACATCCCAAAAAGAATCACATTCAAAAGACTACACGGGACCCAAAACAGAAAGTGTAGGCAAATGTGGGGCTCTCACACACAGATTGGGCAGTCCTGCTGGCGTCACTCCTGTCACAAGTGGATTATGTGCTGCCAGGTCCCTTGGAGTTCCAGCTGTTCTCTTCTGTGTTCCACTGCAGCCAAGTGTAGTGGTTGGCTCCCCCTGGTGATCGGAAGCAACCACAATGCTCTAATATAATTGACTCGAGTGGAGTGACGTTCGCTGGACTACCCAATCTGGGTATGAGAGACCGGCACTTGCCAACCTTTATTGTTTTGGGTCTGGTGGTGTCTTTTAAATGCAATTCTTTTGGGGGTACCTGCTTTACTTGGTGAAGGGTCTATCAGTCCTTCTGCCTTCAATTACCACTTAGGCTGGTTTCACATTTGCGTTTTTCCCCTATACTTAACATTAAAAACGCATGCTTTTTTTGTATGCATTTTGCCGCGTTTTGACAACGCATGCGTCATTTCTATGCATGCATTTGGTTGCAGAAATGCAACATGTAGTAATTTCTAGCGGCGTTTTTTTGCTACAAAAAAAGCATGCTTTTTTGCGGCAAAAAAACGTATTGCTGTCTATGTAAACGCATGCGTTTTTAAGCACATGCGTTTGCATGCGTTTTAATAGAAAAACACAAGAATACAC
The DNA here is from genome assembly GCF_032444005.1 of Ranitomeya imitator. Taxonomy (NCBI): domain Eukaryota; kingdom Metazoa; phylum Chordata; class Amphibia; order Anura; family Dendrobatidae; genus Ranitomeya; species Ranitomeya imitator. The sequence continues at coordinate 659,200,659 of NC_091282.1, forward strand.
ACTGATAAGCCAACCCCCAACCCTAACCCTAGGGATCCTAACCCTAACCCTAAGGGTTAGGATCCCTAGGGTTAGGGTTTGGGTTAGGATCCCTTAGGGTTAGAGTTTGGGTTAGGATCCCTTAGGGTTTGGGTTAGGATCCATTAGGGTTAGGGTTTGGGTTAGGATCCCTTAGGGTTTGGGTTAGGGTTAGGATCCCTTAGGGTTAGGGTTAGGATCCCTTAGGGTTAGGGTTTTGGTTAGGGTTAGGGTCCCTTAGGGTTAGGATTTGGGTTAGGATCCCTAAGGGTTAGGGTTTGGGTTAGGATCCCTTAGGGTTTGGGTTAGGGTTAGGATCCCTTAGGGTTTGGGTTAGGGTTAGGATCCCTAGGGTTACTAGGGATCCTAACCCTATCCCTAGCTATTTCTGTTTATAGTGGGTTTTCTTGTTGATTTTGATGATTGGCATCTGTCACACACTTCTCATCATGCGTTTCAAAAACGCAAATGCAGGAAAAAACGCATGTAAACGTGTCAAAACGCCGCGTTTGTATTAAAACATGCAAAAACGCATGCGTCTAAAAAACGCAGCGTTTAAACGCGTTTTATCACAAAATGCGTTTGCGTTTAAAACGCTGCGTTTTTAAACGCAAATGTGAAACCAGTCTTAATTCTACATTTTTGCATGTATGGCTGCCTGGACTCCACTTAAATTGACTTTTTTGTGAACCGTAACTAGGGCTTACATCATCCTCAAAAATCCTGAAGAATCATTCTAGGGCTTATTTTCAGAGTAGGCCTTTTTTGTGGGACAACGGAAGCAACTATCATGAGTGTCTCTGTGACCTTCAGGATAATAATAAATCTCCCAATGTCAACAAATCTAGAAAAACTGAGGATTGTACAGACTCATCATTTCATTGACTAATCTGAGATGTGTAAGACCATTTCCCACAAGTCGACAAAGTCACTAATACTGAGGAATCTGCTTCTCTTCTAGCATATGGAGCAACGAATTTTCTGAAGAAGAGGTGGAAGAAATAAGAAAACTGGAAGACTACAAACCCAACATGAAGATATCTTACTGAAGAAGCAAGATAGGTTTCTATCTCATCAGAGCTGACAATCTTATCAACTTTTTTTCTGGTTTACTGCTCAAAAAATGTCAAGTCAAACGGCCTGTCCTTAGTTGTCCGATGGTTAAAATAATAATAATAATCTGGCAGCATCAGGTGATACACAATATTCCCCTCCTATGTATAAAAAATCAAACAGAACCTGGTCTGGTGTCTCGTGTGCACAATATTACATCCCTGCTGACCTCCGACATGCCCTATCTAGAGGGGTTACTGAGGGGCATAAGTCCAACACACCACAACTTTTATGGTGCTGCATGATAAAGTTGGTGCCAGATGTAATGTGTGAACACTGTCAGCCAAGCTGGATCAGAGCTTCCCATGGTCCTGACAATTTAATCTATCCAATTCCATGATCATCGACATCTAAGTGGCTAACAGAGCAAGAGGCCTCCCTTTGTCACCCCATTGCTCTTTCAAAACAAAACTGTGAAGTACCGATGGATTGGTTGGAAGTATTACAGTAGTAGAAAAATGTGCAACAGAGCCGGACTGTACTTCTATGGACATTATGGAAAGAGAGCAGTACAGCCGGCTGGGCTGTTTCTGCAGTGTCGCCCTCTTGTGGCTCGTGCTCTGAACTTTCAGTCTGTGCCATGAACACCTGAGATGGGGTGGTACCTCTTCTTTTTTACTATGTTTTTTTTCGTACCTCAGTTCTGGATGGACAGGAGGACAGCGTCTGACACTGCTCTCCTCTTATCGTCTGCTATAATGGATTATACTCCCGGACAAAAGTCATGTCGCTTATCCATGTTATGTAAAGAAAAGCTTATAACCTGACGTTAAATTCATTGATTGGTTGTATAAATTATTCTTTTGTAAGCTGAAACCCTCCGAAATGTGGTTTAGGTTAAGAAAATAAATTGGCATCAATGCAGGAATATTGATCAGTTAATGGACACAGAATGGTCAGATTTTGGCAAGACAAAAGTTTTGTCGCCTGGTCATATAATGCACCCAATCCTAGTTTACATCCTCACCTGTGCTCAGTAAATGATAGGTTAATTAGTGCGTGTATATGAAAAGAAACTCAGCACCCCAGACCTTCACTTGAACTGCAACTTGAGCTCTGACAACATGCCAAAAATCCACCCTGCAACCAAAGCCTGAATTATCAAGATGCTGAAGACCAGATCCACTGCAGAGGAGACTGGCACCTTTAATGTGTCTCAGCGTCAAGTACAAAGAATTAAAAAAAAAGATTTGAAGAGACTGGAGATGAGATATGTTTGACAAGCCCAGGTCCAGCAGACCCCGCAAGACAACTGCTCAGGAGGAACGTTTGTTGGTTAGAAAATCCAATGCAAACCCCTCTTCCACTGCAGCAGAGCTCCAACAGGCCTGGTCACCTCAAGTCCCTGTGTCAACTAGAACAGTTTGTAGGATTCTGTTTCGAAATGGCTTCCATGGTCGAATCAGTGCCCAGAAACCAGCACTAAACAAAAGTCAAATAAAAAACCGTGTGGCATTTGCAAAGTCCCACAGCCTGCTAAACAGATGGACCCTGGAAAAGTGGCAGAAGGTGGATTTCTCTGATGAATCTTCAGTAGAATTACACCACAGCCGCCGCAAATACTGCAGGAGACCTACTGGAGCCCTTATGGATCCAAAATACACACAGAAAACAGTTAAATTTGGTGGTGGAAAGATCATTGTCTGGGGTTACATTCAGTATGGGGGTGTGCGAAACATTTGCAAGGTGGAAGGCAATATCAATAGCCTAAAATATCAAGAAGTATTAGCTACCTCTTATATTCCAAATCACAAAAGGGGTCAAATTCTGCAGCAGGATGGTGCTCCATCTCATACATCCATCTCTACAACAAAGTTCCTCCAGGCAAAAAAGATCAAGGTGCTCAAGGACTGGCCAGCCCAGTCACCAGACATGAACATCATTGAGCATGTTTGGGGTAGGATGAGAGACGAAGCTTGGAAGACAAAACCAAAGAATCTAGATGAACTCTGGGAGGCATGTAAGACTGCATTCTTTGCTATTCCTGATGACTTCATTAAAAAATTGTATGAATCATTGTTGAACCGCATGGATGCGTTCTTCAAGCTCATGGAAGTCACACAACATATTAAATATGACTCTAATAGCACCACAACTTCATTCACCAATGTTATGCAACATATATTTTTATTTTAAGTTAATTATTTGTTTGAATATCACATTACTTTCTGTGGGCGACAAAACTTTTGTCTTGCCAAAATCTGACCATTCTGTGTCCATTAACTGATCAATATTTCTGCATTGATGCCATTTTATTTTCTTAACCTAAACCACATTTCGGAGGGTTTCAGCTTTCAAAATAATAATTTATACAACCAATGGATGAATTTAACGTCAGGTTATAAGCTTTTATTTACATAACATGGATAAGCGACATAACTTCTGTCAGGGAATGTATTTTGTTGGTGTACTTATTTAAATATGTAAATTATCTGTTATATGTACTTGTATCATGAAGGACGACCTGTATGGTAGAAACATTGTTTTATTCTTTCTGTGCTCAAAGGAGGTAAATAGAAGAGCAGAGATAAGTGCAGTCTGCGCTCCTATACACTTGCCAAGAACTCTGGGCAGGCGAATTATAGAGATACACGCTGTGCTGTTATATGGTATTATAGATTTCAGGCTTTCTGCTGACTTTGATTCTGGTCAGTGTCCAGTGTTACAACTTCACCCACCCAAGACACTGCCTCCGCTGTCTTGTCTTCTTCCCAAAGAATGTGCTGGTGCCACCTCTTCCCAGGTAAGTCCACACACACCTGGCCGTCCACATGGTGTAAGTGTTATTCATCAGAGCAGGACGCCTTCTTCCATTGCACCAAGGTCCAGGACTGATGTTCACATGCCCATTGCACAAGCTTTCTAGGGTGGACAGGGGTCAGTATGGGCACACTGATAGGTCTGCGGCAAAAGAGCCCTTACATCGAAACCTGCGATGCTTTTGCATTTTATAGCATGTTTCCATGATAGCTCCGATGTTTTGCACTTTTTTTTATACCTTTCCATCATAGCTGCGATGCTCTGCACTGCATGTTTTTACATTGTTCCAACATAGCTGCAATGCTCTACATTTTATAACATCTTTCCATCATAGCTGCGATACTCTGCATGTTTTGATATTGTTCTCTCATAGCTGCGATGCTCTGCATTTTATAATATCTTTCTAAAATAGCTGCGATGCGTTGCATTTTATAACATTTTCTATCATAGCTTCGATACTTTGCGTGTTTTGATATTGTTTCCTCATAGCTGCGATGCTCTGCATTTTATAACATTTTCTATCATAGCTACAATCCTTTGCATTTTATAATATCTTTCCTTCATAGCTGCGATGCTCTGCATTTTATAGCATCTTTCCTTCATAGCTGCAATGCTCTGCATTTTGGAACACCTTTCTTCTACCATAGCTGCGATGCTCTGCATTTTATAATATCTTTCCATCATAGCTGTGATGCTCTGCATTTTATAATATCTTTCCATCATAGCTGCGCTTCTCTGTGTGTTTTGACACCTTTCCATCATAGCTGCGATGCTCTGCGTGTTTTCTTAGCCTGCAGGTAAGCCATTCAGTGACCTGTGCCCAGTTGCACTGCTTTGGGATGTGCACATGTTGTCGGTAGGGCTGTCGGGCGTCGGATTCCCACCAATCTGATACTGATCGTCATCGATATCCTGTGACTAGATACGCTTTAGTGTCATGCTATTACACTTCCCCTACACCACTGCTCCCTGACATCTTCCAGCTCTCCTCATTCTTACCAAGTAGTAATTCAAGCTCCACTGCTCTTTAGGATTCGGTCTCTCAACCGACCAGCGTGTGTGACCCTCGTTGTCTGGCACAGCATCGACCGTCACTAGTTGGGAAACATGGATACCAGTCAATCAAACACTGAGGAGAAGGCTGGACTGACAGACAAAACACTGAGAAGACCGGACTGTCAGACCAAACGCTGAGAAGGAGGCCAGACTGTCAGACCAAATGGTGAGAAGAAGGCCGGACTGTCAGACCAAACACTGAGGAGAAGCCAAGACTGTCAGACCAAACACTGAGGTGAAGGCTGGACACTCAGACCAAACACTGAGGAGAAGGCTGGACTGTTAGACCAAACACTGAGAAGGTCGGACTGTCAGCCCAAACGCTGAGGAGAAGGCCGGACACTCAGACCAAACACTGAGGAGAAGGCCGGATTGTTAGCCCAAACACTGAGGAGAAGGCCGGGCACTCAGACCAAACACTGAGGAGAAGGTCGGACTGTCAGATCAACCACTGAGGAGAAGGCTGAACTATCAGCCCAAACACTGAGGAGAAGGCAGGAATGTCGGCCCAAACATTAAGGAGAAGCCTGGACTCTCAGACCAAACACGAAGAGCAGGCCGGACTGTGAGACCAAAACACTGATGTGAAGGCCGGGCACTCAGCCCAAACACTGAAGAGAAGGCCAAACTGTCAGACCAAACACTGAGGAAAAGGCCGGTCTGTCAGCCCAAACGCTGAGAAGGCTGGACTGTCAGCCCAAGCACTGAGGAGAAGGCCAGACACTGACCAAACACTGAGGAGAAAGATGGACTGTGAGACCAAGCACTGAGGAGAAGGCAAGACACTCAGACCAAACACTGAGGAAAAAGCCAGACTGTCAGACCAAAAGATGAGGAGAAGGCTGGACTGTGAGACCAAACACTGAGGTGAAGGCCGGTCACTCAGTCCAAACACTGAGTAGAAGGCCAAACTGTCAGCCGAAACATTGAGGAGAAGGCCGAACTGTTAGGCCAAACAGTGAGAAGGCCTGTGTGTCAGCCCAAACACTGAGGAGAAGGCCGGATTGTCAGCCCAAACACTGAGGAGAAGGTCAAACTGTCAGACCAAACACTGAAAAGCAGGCCAGACAGTGAGACCAAAGTACTGAAGTGAAGGCTGAACTGTTAGACCAAACACTGAGGAGAAGGCCTGTGTGTCAGCCCAAACACTGAGGAAAAAGCCAGACTGTCAGCCCAAACACTGAAAGGAAGACCGGACTGTCAGCCCAAACACTGAAGAGAAGGCTGGACTGTCAACCCAAACACAGAGGAGAAGGCCGGACTGTAAGACCAAACACTGAGGAGAAGGCCGGACACTCAGTCCAAACACTGAGGAGAAGGCCAGACTGTCAGCCCAATCACAGAGAAGGCTGGACTGTCAGCCCAAACACTGAGGAGAAGGCCAGACTGATAGACCAAACACTGAGAAGAAGGCCGGTCTGTCAGCCCAATCACAGAGGAGAAGGCTGGACTGTGAGACCAAACACTGAAGAGAAGGCCGGATACTCAGTCCAAACACTGAGAAGGCCAGACTGTCAGCCCAAACACTGAGGAGAAGGTCGGACTGTCAGCCCAAACACTGAGGAGAAGGTCGGATTGTCAGACCAAACACTGAGGAGAAAGCCGGTCTGTCAGCCCAAACACTGATGAGAAGACTGGACTGTCAGCCCAAACACTGAGGAGAAGGCCGGACCATCAGTCCAAACACTGAGGAGAAGGCCGGACTGTGAGACCAAACACTGAAGAGAAGGCCAGACTGTGAGACCAAACACTGAGGTGAAGGCCGGACTTTCACTCCAAACACTGAGGAGAAGGCCAGACTGTGAGACTAAACACTGAGGTGAAGGCCAGACTGTCAGACCAAACACCGAAAAGAAGGCCGGACACTCAGTCCAAACTCTGACAAGATGGCCCAACTGTCAGTCCAAACACTGATGAGAAGACCGGACTGTCAGCTCAAACACTGATGAGAAGGCTGGAATACATCTTATATTACACAGCACTGTGCACTTACATATTATATAGTATAGCACCGTGCACTTGCATATTATATAGCACCGTGCACCTACATATTATACAGCACCGTGCACTTACATATGGTATGTATGAATGAGACATTTTACAGACTGTCCTGTACATTTTACATGCTGTATTGCAGTCTCTCATATTGTTATTGTTGCTATGTGTCCCTGTGTTTTGCATAGCTGAAATCCTCCCTTTCCATGAAGTTTGTCCCTTCTGTCTCCCTGTCTCCCTCTGCAGGGTGTCATGTCACTTCCTTTTTCTTCTCCCACTGTCTCAGTCTCCATCTTTGCTTCATTAGAGGCACATGTGCTTTCAGCTTGTCTCAAAAAAGTATTTTTTACCTGCTGCTGTTTGTATGCATTCAACAAGAATTCTTAAAGAAATCAAAGTTTCTTCTGGATTCTTCATAACATGTGTGCCTGCAGCTGAGTTTAGTGTACGTTCACATTAGCGTTACGCTAATGTGCGTCGCTGTTGCGTCGGCGACGCAGCGGCGACGCGCCCCTATGTCTAACATAGGGGACGCGTGCGTTTTTTTGGTCGCGTTTTTCGACACGTGCGTCGTTTCCGACGCTAGCGTCGGACGCAAGAAAATGCAACAAGTTGCATTTTTCGTGCGTCCGATTTTCGTCAAAAAACGACGCACGCGTCGCAAAACGCAGCGTTTTTGCGCGCGTTTTGCGCGCGTTTTTTGTGCGTCGTGCGTTGCGTCGCCGACACACCGGCGCGCAACGCAAATGTGAACGTAGCCTTAGCTATCTGTGAACGTCGCCAATTGTAAGTAAGGTGAAGAGATTCAGCATCTCACAGAGTCATATTTACAGCCACAGGCCCCGGGGACAGAATAGTAAAAAAGACTTACCAGATTCATCTGTAAAGCCACCAACAGCTTCTATAAAACTACAGAACTTCCTGCAGAGCATTCGCTCTCAGCATATAAGAGACTATACAGCCCCCCTTCTCCCTGTAAATCAGGATGGCTGAAGGAATGACTACATGGTCTCTGCCAGACCCATTGTTAGAGGAAGAGTGCATAGAACTTGATCCACCATCTAGTGAGAAGGCTAGACATCCCACAAAGCCCACATGGAAAGTAAGGGAGAATCTAGAATCCAGTAAACATGATCTTCTCAGTGCCATAGCAGAGCAATGGCAAAAACTGCTGAGTCGCATAGACAACCTGTCTCAGCCTGCTTCTCTCGAATGACCACCAGAGGGAACCCTTGCACAACTGTGTTCAGATTATCAACTATATGCAGAAATTGCAGATCAGTGCACCTCCCTGTTACAGAGACTTAACCCGTCAGTTCCCTGCAAAGAGCTGCAAGCTTTCCAACAACTTAACTCTGAGAGAGAAAGCATGGTGCGCGATATAAAAGCCAAGACAGAGGCAAGAATCGTGCTAATAGCCGAGATGTCATCTTATATTTCCGGCTCAGCCAGACAGTCAAAGCG